>NW_027686424.1:0-366 GCF_054177405.1 Leptonychotes weddellii | reverse complement strand
ATATGCTTAGAATTTGAAAATAACATCGAGGGAAGGGGGGCAGTGAGTGAGGCTTAAAAGAGAACTCCAAATCCATGTGATAGACATGTTTCAGTTTTTCTTCTTCATGTGGTTTGGACTCTACTAAAATTATGGACTCTTTAGTGTCTTGGGAATTCACAAGGTCAGTCTCATTTGCTTTAAAAAATACAGCTGGGGCCCCTGGGTGCCTCAGTTGGTTGAGTGTCCGATTCTTGATTTTGGCTCAGGTCATGATCTCAGGGTTATGAGATTGAGCCCCACGTTGGGCTCCATGCTCTGCACGGAATCTGCTTGCGATTCTCTCCCTCTGCCCCTCCCTGTGCTTGCACTCTCTCCTTTCTCTCT
>NW_027686423.1:0-366 GCF_054177405.1 Leptonychotes weddellii | reverse complement strand
TGTCATCATTTCCCAATTATTTGAAACAATTCAGAGCATAAATTTAAATCAAAGGATAGGTCATAAATGTATTTCACCTTTACCTATCGGACACTCGGGTTAATTCTCATGTAAATGTCTATTTATTTGTGTATTTGTTTCATGAACATTGGCCTGCCTCACGAGATGCTGGTCAGGGAGGCTCCACGCACACTTCCCCATGTACTCCGGTTGGGGGGCGGCAGTGTTGGGAGGAAAGTGCATTACGTTTCGGGTCAGGACTGAAACATAGAGGCAGGAGGCGGAGGTAGGATTCAGGTTGTTCTCATGGCACAGACACGTCCTGCGGGGACACCCACTGTGTCCCAGAGAAACATTGGCACAGCT
>NW_027686422.1:0-366 GCF_054177405.1 Leptonychotes weddellii | reverse complement strand
GGCTCAGGTCATGATCCTGGAGTCCCTGGATCGAGTCCCGCATCGGGCTCCCTGCTCGGCAGGGAGTCTGCTTCTCCCTCTGACCCTCCCGACCCTCCCCCCTCTCATGTGCTCTCTCTCTCAGTCTCTCTCTCTCAAATAAATAAATAAAATCTTTTAAAAAAAAAGTCTATAACAGTTTTATTCACAATAACATAAACTAGAAACAACCCAGGTATCCATCAACACAAGAATGTATAAGCAAACTGTGATCTATCCATATAATAGAGTGTTACTCAGCAATAAAAAGGAATGAAGTATTGATACAAGCAACAGTGTGGATGAACCATGTAGAGAGAGCTTTACACAAAAGAGTAGGTATTGTGT
>NW_027686421.1:0-366 GCF_054177405.1 Leptonychotes weddellii | reverse complement strand
CCTTTCACTTTGAGATTCTTTTCCTTTGCGCCTCTGATCAAGTCAGCACATACCTTTTCCAAAGATTTTACGTTGCGGCTGGTGAGAGTAATTCTGATTCGGTGAATCGCCACCTCCGGTTCCACGGGTGTCTTTCCGGTGTCTTTAAAAGCCATGGCTGCGGCGCGGCTTCCTGACCGACTTGTTCCTCGGTGAGAGCTAACAGCGGTGAGTCAGGAGCAGGAGCGGGGCGTCCAAACCTCCGCTGTAGCTACGACCGCGTCTTCCTCAAAGAGAGCAGGGCCATCTACATTTTAATGACAGGGCCTGGGAGGACTGAGTTGTGGAATTTCAGGCAGCCACCTGCGGTGGAGGAAATCCTCTCAT
>NW_027686420.1:0-366 GCF_054177405.1 Leptonychotes weddellii | reverse complement strand
TCCACCTTCTGTTTCTGTGACATGCATTATTTCTACCACTGCCCTTACAGAAACACTGTTGGTTGACATAGGTAGGGTCAGTTTTTCATATTTGGAAGCTCCTGCATTCCCTGAATGAAAATATTTTGAAATAACTTAATTGTCTAAGATTTCACTTTAATGATACTTTTTTTTTTTTAGATTTTATTTACTTGAGAGAGACAGAGAACAAACATGAGTATGGAGGAAGGGCAGAGGGAGAGGGAGAAACAGGGGAGCCTGATGCAGGGGTGGATCCCAGGACCCCGGGGGTCATGACCTGAGCCAAAGACAGACGCTTAACTGACTGAGCCTCCCAGTTGCCCCAAAGCCACTCTTTTAATTCCG
>NW_027686419.1:0-7133 GCF_054177405.1 Leptonychotes weddellii | reverse complement strand
TGATAGACACTGGGGAGGGTATGTGCTCTGGTAAGTGCTGTGAATTGTGCAAGACTGTTGAATCTCAGATCTGTACCTCTGAAACAAATAATGCAATATATGTTAAGAAAAAAAAAAGAAGAAGAAGATAGCAGGAGGGGAAGAATGAAGGGGGGGAAATCGGAGGGGTAGACGAACCATGAGAGACGATGGACTCTGAAAAACAAACTGAGGGTTCTGGAGGGGAGGGGGGTGGGAGGATGGGTTAGCCTGGTGATGGGTATTGAGGAGGGCACGTTCTGCATGGCCACAGGGTGTTATGCACAAACAATGAATCATGGAACACTACATCTAAAACTAATGATGTAATGTATGGGGATTAACATAACAATAAAAAAATAAAAGTAAAAAAAAAAGCTCAGCTTAAAAAAGCAAAATTGATATATTTAATATAAGGATTTGAAAAGAACAGTGAGTTATTTTTCTCCAGAAATGGCATCTTTCTTTAGAGGGATATATTCTTATCTATCTCTGGGGCTATGAGCAATTTTTTAGCAAATAAAACCAGTCTTAAAAAATATGGGATTGAGATGCCAATTGCTAAACAGTTCACTATATCAGGGAAAGTTGGGTTTTATTTAGATCTTTCTAGATAATTAAGTAAGAATCTAGATCTAAAGTTCCATCTGAAAAAGTAATCTAACTTACATTTTGCCAAACTGAAAAAAAAAATAGATATCAAGTGTATTTTGTGTGGTGAGAGATAATTTTTTTCCCCGAAGTTTAAGCCAATTTGACTTTGAAAACTACTAGAAAAAGACTGGATCACAGTATTTATTTTAATGGAAGTATAGAAAGGCCTGTGGTTTCTGAAATTAATGCTTGCAAAGGTATTGTCTGATTACAGCTTACTGCTGCTTTTCAGGGATACCCTACTGGCTTCAGGGCTTGTTAATTAGAGTCAAGCTTTAAAAAAATAAAGTGAATTCTTCCTAAAAGCTCAGAATTCACTATACAATGGAGCTTACTAATGTTTAAGAGATCCTGTGCCTTAAATATTTTTCGTAGTTTTAACCTTAATTTGATAAAGAATCAGACAAAGCACTGACCATGGGAGAGACTCCTTTCTCACTTCGCATTTCCTTCTTTCTTCCCTTGATCTCCTCATTTCTTCTTCCATCTACATCTTTTGAGTATCTTTGATGTGCCAAGCCTGAAGTTATGTACTGGGATCATGAAGACAATTAAAGACCAGTCACTCACTTGAGGAGCTGACATTTTATTGAAAGAAATATTTGAACTAAAAAGTAAAATACAGTATATTGTTCATGCTGTGAGATGGGTAAACACAGAAGTCAAGCACATATGAGGGACCCTTATGAGCATCTCTAACTTTTGGAATCTGTGAGGGAAGCATGAGGTATATAGACAAGGGCGGGTATCTTCAACAACAACAACAACAATAGCAACACAGAATCATATTAGAAAGAAAGATGCAGTGATGACTACTGGATAAGTAATAAACTATAGTCGGTAGACAGATGGTTCCTAAGTTAAAAATGGTTGGATGTATGATTTTCGGACTTTATGATGGTGCAAAAGTGATACACATTCAGTAGAAACTGTACTGCAAATTCTGAATTTTGAAGAAGATCCTCAGACAGCAGCCTGAAAAATATACAGTCAGATCCATTTCAGGGACAATCTACAGATTCAATACAATCCCTATCAAATTCCAATGGCATTTTTCAAAAAAAAAAAAAAGAACAATCCTAAAATTTGAATGGAACCACAAAAGACCCCAAATAGAAAAAGCAATCTTGAGAAAGAAGAACAAAGTTGGAGGCATCACATTTCCTGATTTCAAGCTACATTACAAAATTATAGTAATCAAAGCAGTATGATATTGACAGAAAACAGACACATAGATCAATGGAACAGAATAAAGAGCCTAGAAATAAACCTATGCATATATAGTCAATTAATTTGTGACAAAGGAGCCAAGAATATACAAGGGGGAAATGATAGTCTCTTCAAAAATGGTTGGGACAACTTAACAGCTATAGGCAAAAGAATGAAACTGGATCGCTGTCAAAAATCAACTCAGAATTGATTAAAGATTTAAATTAAAAAAAAAAACCCAATCTGAAATGGGCAGAAGGACTGGATAAACATTTTGCCAAAGAAGATATACAGATGGCCAACAGATACCTGAAAAGGTGCTCAACATCACTAATCATCAGGGAAATGAAAATAGAAAAACCACATTGAGATATCTCCTCATACCTGTCAGGAAGGCATCATTCAAAAGGTAAGAAATAACAACTGTTGGTGAGGATGTGGAGAAAAAGGAACAGTTGTGCATTGTTGGTGAGAATGTAAGTTGGTGCAGCCACTGTGGAAGGTGGTATGGAGGTTCTTCAAAAAATTAAAAATAGAAATACCATATGACCCAACAGTTCCACTTTTGGGTATTATTCCAAAGAAAACAAAAGTACTAACTTGAAAAGATATATGTGCCCTCCATGTTCATTGCAGGATTCTTTACAGAAGCTAAAATGTGGAAACAATGTGTCTACTGATAGATGAATGGATAAAGAAAAGGGGGTATATTTATACAATGGAATGTTACTTAGTCATTAACAAGAAGCTATAAAAAATCTTGTCATTTGTAATTGATGGATGGTCTCTGAGGGAATTATGCTACATGAAATAAGTCAGAGGAAGAAAGACAAATACTATATGAATTCACTTATATGTGGAATTGAAAATAAAGCAGTTTATAGATAGAAAGAACAGAAAAGAACAGATTGATGGTTACTGGAGGAGATAGGTAGGAGTGGGCAAAATGGGTGAAGGGGGTTAAAAAGTACAAACTTCTAGCTATAAAATAAATAAGTCATGATAGTGTAATGTACAGCATGGTGACTATAGTTGATAATGCTGTATTGCATATTTGAAAGTTGCTAAGAGTGTAGATCTTAGAATAAAGAATAAAATTATAGCTATGTCTGGTGATAGATGTTAGACTTTTTTAAAATGATTTATTTATCTGAGAAAGAGAGAGACAGCACAAGCAGGGGGAGGGGCAGAGAGAGAGGTGAGGGAGAGAATCTCAAGGAGACTCCATGTTGAACATGGAGCCTGATGCGGGGCTGGATCTCTCACAACCCTGAGATCGTGACCTGAGCCAAAACCAGGAGTTGGATGTTCAACCCACTGAACCACCCAGGCACCCCAGATGTTAACTAGACTTCTTGGGTGATCATTTCACAACATGTACAAATATTGACAACAAATATTCACAACAAATACAAATATACAAATGTTGTATACCTGAAATTAATATGTTGTTATGTGTCAGTTATACCTCAATAAAAAGAAACTGACTGCATCCTCCAAAAGTTCTGTTCCATTATTTAAAAAATATTCTACTTAATACTTTGGTTTTCCAAAAGCTTACTTAATGTTTCCATGCTTTTTTTTTTTTTTTACTTTTTTTATTTTAAACTTTAACTTACCTGGAATTTAATTTTGAATATGATATACAGTAAGTGGTTAACATTTTCCCTGGATAGAAAGTCATTTCTGTCAGCATGATGGGATTTACATAATGTGTTTTTTGTACTTCTATGTTTCCTCATTTATTTTTTATGCTAGAACAAACCCTACAAATTTATTTTTAAAGAAATTTATTTTCATATGGTTATCGGGTTGTCTATTATTATGAATTCATCACTTTTTAAATGACCCAAAATGATATATATTATTTTTTTCCAACACATTAGTTCGTGTTTTGTTCAATAGTACCTACTGGAGTTAGCTAGATCTGGGTCTGAATTTTGGCTCTACTCCTCCCTACCTATGTGACCTCTGCAAGTTACTTCACTTCTCTTTACTCAGTATCTTCATTTGTGAAAAGTGCCTAAAATTAATAACTTTTGTTTTGAAGTACTGCTGTGAAGTTTAAATGAGATAAGCATGTAAGCACTTAGCAAAGAGCTCAAATCTTATTTATTGATGGTCATAACATTGTAATTTTGTAATAGTCATCAAAGTTGTATTTGACTTACTTTAATGATATCAATTTAATTAAAATATTCGAGTGCCTAAATTACTTGTCAGAGTTCCCATTTGGTATCATCAATAGGCTGATGACATGGTATAATTCTCAGTTGGATTTTTAGTACCTCTGGAAGATTTTCAAGACAACAGCCTTGTGGTAGCAAGTGTTGAAGCACTCCTCTAAAATAGGGGCTTGAATTTTGAAATTTCTTATTCAGCAGTTAATTAAGCTGTGATTTCTCTGACAATCTGAGAAAATGCACTGTTTTATTGATATGTATTTATGTATATACCAGGCATCCTTTGATCCATTCTTCTGAAATTCGTTTTTGGTGAGAGATTTGAGCTTTGAGCTTTGAATGTGCAGACATGGAATGAATTCTGACAAGATTTGACCATAGACAAGACAGATTATTGATGAGGAGCTGACTCTGCAAAAGTCACCAGTTTACACAGAGTCCCATGTTATGTAATAAACATATTTTGTTTAATGGGTCATTAAGTTATATATGTATATTTACATACCTATATAGTTGTTTTTTGAACAATATGGGTTTAAATGCCACAAGTTCACCTGTACATGAATTTTTTCAGTAAGTGTTTTGAAAAAGTTTTTGGAGATTTGTGACAATTTGAAAAAACTGGCAGAAAAACCACATAGCCTAAAGATACTGAAAAATTAAGAAAAATTATGCATTATTATAAGAATACAGTGTATAAGAAGTTTAATATACATAATCTGTGTTAATGGACTGTTTATGTTATCAGTAAGGCTTCAGGTCAAGAGTACTCTCTTAGTACTTAGTTACTTTTTTGGGGAGTCAAAAATTATATGTAGATTTTCAACTGTCTGGGGGATTGGCACCCCTAGTTCCCAAGTTGTTCAGGGTCAACTGTATATTTCTATCTCTATCTATTTATCTATCTGTACATTTATATGCATGTTTCTATCTATCCATGTATATATGTGTGTGTGTCTGTGTGTGTGTGTACATAGTGTATGTGGATAGTTCTGAGGACTTCTTAGTGGTATTTGTACATTGTGAAAGGTTTCACAGTAGTAAAACCCAATCAAATAGTTTCTGAAAAAGTAGCATTTTCTGTCATTTAATTTTCTTTATTTCCTAATATTTTACAAGCCCCATTATCCTTTTCATGACTTACCTCCTGAGCAGTAAACGATTTATTTTTCTCCTGACTTTTTAGATGGCATTGTCCACAGTGAAAGCACTGGTGTAATTAGTCAGTCTTTAATATGGTTTTTCACTGGAAGCCAATGAACCTAAAAGATTCTAGCAAGGTTTTAGTTATTTTGGATTATAGTTCTGTTTTTCATCTTGTTTTATTTTGTTTTTGAAGATACTCTAGAGATAATACTCCCTTACACCTTCATTATTTTAATTACTTTTTGGCTTCTTCTCTCTTCCTGGAAATTAAAAGAACAACATGTTATAAAAAAGCTTCTCTTAACCCAGCTTTTTGTATATAACCTTTAGATAATTAAAATTCTAAAGTCTTTCAAGAGGTATTGTAATTATACAAGAAGGTGTGATGTCTAAAAGTTTTTTAACCAAGTGGACTCTTTGCTTTCTGATAATTATTTTTTGGCAATATTTCTTATTATTTAAGGTCATTGCAAGGTTGAACTGAACCTGTACTGAACCAGTAAACTACGTACCCAGACTACAATTTTGTCTCACATTGAAGTTTCTTTTCCACACTATAGTTTATTGCAATGTCCGTGACTTTCACAGAAGCTCATATAAGAAGCAGCCTTATGTAAAATACGTCTACATTTTAAAATAAAACTTCTTTAAAGATATTATTGTTAATTGCTTAGAACTTCTAGCAACATGTACAATTTTGGGTAAAACAAATTTCCCTTAGAACCTATATAATAGATATTCATTCAGCAAATTTAAATTGATGTTTACTATTTGCCATGCCTTGTTCTAGGCACTGGTTAGATAACATTTGATACTCTGGGTGAAGTTCTTTTCCTTAGGGAGCTTTCATCCCTTCGAGTATGAGTTCTTCTAGCAAACAAGAGGACTGTGTAATTAATCATGATTGTCTCTTTGCCTGGGTTTCTACAGAGCTCAGATTTAAGTTTGGGTGAGGTCTACCTCAATCTGGGAACCCACCATAAAAATGTATTAATAAAAAGAAATAAACTTCCTTTTTCTATGTTTACCTCTTGCTTTTATTTCTTTTATTTGTGGGTACATGTGAGCCATGCCGTCTAGCCTTTTTGGTGAATAATCCCTTTACTCATGTAGCCAAGTCAGTACTTGCCCTGTCAAAGCAGATCATGTTGAGATTTGACCCTAGTTAATGGAATAGTTATGAGAAGAGATGAGAAGAGATAAAAACTTAACAAAGAAAAGAATAGTCTTACAGGGTACTCACTTCAGGTGAGGATTCTAGAATTTCCAGGCAAAGGGAGACTACTGTCCTCTGGCCTGGAGAATTTGACCACATCTGAGGTCAGGGTTTAAGTAATACAAGCATTCAAATTTCTTTCTTTTTTTTTTTAAGATTTTATTTATTTATTTGACAGAGAGATACAGCGAGCGAGAGAGAACAGTGGGAAAGGGAGATGCAGGCTTTCCACCGAGCAGAGAGCCCGATGCGGGGCTTGATCCCAGCACCCTGGGATCATGACCTGAGCCGAAGGCAGACACTTAACGACTGAGCCACCCAGCCGCCCCAGCGTTCAAATTTCTTTCTTTTTTTTTTTTTTGTATTCATTTATTTTTCTATTTTATTTTTTTTTATTCTTATGTTAATCCCCATACATTACATCATTAGTTCTAGATGAAGTGTTCCATGATTCATTGCTCGTGCATAACACCCAGTGCTCCAGGCAGAACGTGCCCTCCTCAATACCCACCACCAGGCCAACCCATCCTCCCACCCCCCTCCCCTCTAGAACCCTCAGCATCAGGGAAATCCAAATCAAAACCTCAATGAGATACCACCTCACACCAGTCAGAATGGCTAAAATTTACAAGTCAGGAAACGACAGATGTTGGCGGGGATGCGGAGAAAGGGAAACCCTCCTACACTGTTGGTGGGAATGCAAGCTG
>NW_027686418.1:0-366 GCF_054177405.1 Leptonychotes weddellii | reverse complement strand
AAGCTTAAAAAAACAAGAACAGGGTGCCTGGGTGGCTCAGTCAGTTAAGTGTCTGACTCTTGATTTCAGCTCAGGTCATGATCTCAGGGTCGTGGTTTCAAGCCCCTAGTCAGGCTCTGTGCTCAGTGGGGAGTCTGCTGGAGATTCTGTCCCTCTCCCTCTGCCCCCCCCCCAAATAAATAAATCTGGACATGGAGCCTGCTTAAGATTCTCCCTCTCCCTCTTTCCCTACCCCCCCCCATTTCCCTCTCTAAAAAAACAAAACAAGAACAACACTACTTTGGGCTTATCTAATGTCTTTCCTCTGAGAAATGAATGTACATATTTCTATTATCCTGACCCATCAGCCTCTAAGGTAATCTATTT
>NW_027686417.1:0-366 GCF_054177405.1 Leptonychotes weddellii | reverse complement strand
TGGGACTTCATCAAGATAAAAAGCTTCTGCAGAGTGAAGGAAACAACCAACAAAACTAAAAGGCAGCCTATGAATAGAAGAACATATTTGCAAAAAACATCTCGAATAAAGGATTAGTAACCAAAATCTACAAAGACCTTATCAAACTTAACACCCAAAAAACAACCAAGTTAAGAAACGGGCAGAAGACATGAATAGACACCTTTTCCAAAGAAGACATCCAGATGTCCAACAGACACATGAAAAGATGCTCAACATCAGTCATCCTCAGGGAAATACAAATCAAAACCACAATGAGATACCACCTCATACCTGTTCAGAATAGCTAAAATTAACAACACAAGAAACTACAGGTGTTGGCAAGGA
>NW_027686416.1:0-366 GCF_054177405.1 Leptonychotes weddellii | reverse complement strand
GGTGGGGGAGACGAACCATGAGAGAGGGACTCTGAAAAACAAACTGAGGGTTCTAGAGGGGAGGGGGTAGGGGGATGGATTAGCCTGGTGATGGGTGTTAAAGAGGGCACGTTCTGCATAGAGCACTGGGTGTTATACGCAAACAATGAATCATGGAACACTACATCAAAAACTAATGATGTAATGTATGGTGATTAACATAACATAAAAAAAAGAACTCATTAAGGAAAAAAAACTAAAAAAAAAAAAGAAAGAAAAAAAAACTAATGATGTACTGTATGGTGACTAACATAACATAATAAAAAAAATAAAATAAAGTGAAAAAAATCCATAAAATTGATAAACCCCTACTCAGACTCTTTTTTT
>NW_027686415.1:0-366 GCF_054177405.1 Leptonychotes weddellii | reverse complement strand
GGGTGTTATACGAAAACAATGGATCGTGGATCACCACATCAAAAACCAATGATGTATTGTATGGTGACTAACATAACATAATAAAATTAAAAAAAGAACACTTAAAAAAAAAAGTAAAAAAAAAAAAAAAAGACTTACATACCACTGTCTATTTTAAGATGGCAGTGTGCTAAATATCTACTGGAAAACACTTAACACCGAGTTACTAGAAAAGTTTTAAGTTCTAAATAAATAAATTTGTATCTTTAAATGTAAGTAAAGGTGACACAAATATGGAAGTGGGCCTAAAGAACAATGGGCAATCAGCCTGAAAACCACGTGTTACTCTTATCTCCTCTTTCAGTTTCCTTCTAAGTTTTCAAGGTG
>NW_027686414.1:0-366 GCF_054177405.1 Leptonychotes weddellii | reverse complement strand
TATTTAGCTTTAGTTTCAGCTAAATATGACTTAACACTTGACCATTTGGCCAAAATGTGTACTTGGTATGCCTCCAATGTTCAATCAGTGACCTTCTATGAGGCATTTTAGAAATAATGTAGCTTATGTAACGTACAACATGGTGACTATAGTTAATAATACTGTACTGTATAATTCAAAGTTGCTAAGAGAGATCTTAAAAGTTCTCATCATAAGAAAAAAATTTCTAACTATGTATGATATCAGATATTAAGTAGACTTGTGGGGATCATTTTACAATATTTACAAATATTGAATCATTATGTTGTACACCTGAAACTAATATAGTGTTATATGTCAATTATACGTCAATTTAAAAAAAAGTAG
>NW_027686413.1:0-366 GCF_054177405.1 Leptonychotes weddellii | reverse complement strand
GGCGCCTGGGTGGCTCAGTTGGTTAAGCGACTGCCTTCGGCTCAGGTCATGATCCTGGAGTCCCGGGATCGAGTCCCGCATCAGGCTCCCTGCTCGGCAGGGAGTCTGCTTCTCCCTCTGACCCTCCCCCCTCTCATGTGCTCTCTCTCATTCTCTCTCTCTCAAATAAATAAATAAAATCTTTAAAAAAAAATAAAAAGTTATCTGTTCCTCCTACACTAACTTCAATAGTCCATCAACTAACATTTTATAAATGGACCACCATAAAACATTGCTCTACCAAGAAAACACATAGTTGAATGAATTGTTATTTTCAAGTTGAGCAAAGTAATAGCCTGATTTGTTAAAGGCGATATAACAATATAG
>NW_027686412.1:0-366 GCF_054177405.1 Leptonychotes weddellii | reverse complement strand
ATATGCTTAGAATTTGAAAATAACATCGAGGGAAGGGGGGCAGTGAGTGAGGCTTAAAAGAGAACTCCAAATCCATGTGATAGACATGTTTCAGTTTTTCTTCTTCATGTGGTTTGGACTCTACTAAAATTATGGACTCTTTAGTGTCTTGGGAATTCACAAGGTCAGTCTCATTTGCTTTAAAAAATACAGCTGGGGCGCCTGGGTGCCTCAGTTGGTTGAGTGTCCGATTCTTGATTTTGGCTCAGGTCATGATCTCAGGGTTATGAGATTGAGCCCCACGTTGGGCTCCATGCTCTGCACGGAATCTGCTTGCGATTCTCTCCCTCTGCCCCTCCCTGTGCTTGCACTCTCTCCTTTCTCTCT
>NW_027686411.1:0-366 GCF_054177405.1 Leptonychotes weddellii | reverse complement strand
TGTCCAGAACTTTCCAAACTCACATGCATATTATTAACCTCTTTCAGAATGAGAGTTTTTAGCCTTTTTTTTTTTTAAAGATTTTATTTATTTATTTGAGAGAGAGAGAATGAGAGACAGAGAGCACGAGAGGGAAGAGGGTCAGAGGGAGAAGCAGACTCCCCGCCGAGCAGGGAGCCCGATGCGGGACTCGATCCCAGGACTCCAGGATCACGACCTGAGCCGAAGGCAGTCGCTTAACCAACTGAGCCACCCAGGCGCCCCAGCCTTGTTTTTAAAGTAGCACCCTGAAGCTCTGGAAAATTAAAGTATGTCTAACAGTCCCACCGCAGCCAGTTCTGGGCCCAGATTAAAAGTCCCCAACTG
>NW_027686410.1:0-366 GCF_054177405.1 Leptonychotes weddellii | reverse complement strand
TTTTTTTTTAAAGATTTTATTTATTTATTTGAGAGAGAGAGAATGAGAGACAGAGAGCATGAGAGGGAGGAGGGTCAGAGGGAGAAGCAGACTCCCTGCCGAGCAGGGAGCCCAATGTGGGACTCGATCCCGGGACTCCAGGATCATGACCTGAGCCGAAGGCAGTTGCTTAACCAACTGAGCCACCCAGGCGCCCCTGTGAAGTCTTTTCTTAACTTGGTCTGATGCACAATGACACAGATAGAACATAGAATTTGAGAAATCAGGGGCGCCTTAAGCGTCTGCCTTCGGCTCAGGTCATGATCCCAGGGTCCTGGGATCAAGCCCCGCATCGGGCTCCCTGCTCAGCAGGAAGCCTGCTTCTCC
>NW_027686409.1:0-366 GCF_054177405.1 Leptonychotes weddellii | reverse complement strand
TGGCTTGGTTTTCATTTTATCTGCATTGTTTGAATTTTCATATGGATTAAAAATACATGAAATTAAAAATAAATACGACTTTTTAAGAGGGGGAAAAAATGCTGGGCTGGCAGGATTTCTGGCTTATTCGCCAAATCTTTGAGCTCTTTTAGGAAAGCAAGAGCGACGAACAGAAAACACTAATAATTACCCACCTAGCAGTCCCCATGCCCTTAAGGACCTGGGGGTAGCAACAAAATCTAATGATCCTCCAGGGTTGGACCAATACTTTCTTGACAAGACTTCAGCTTCCACATAGTCCACACATCCTTATCTCCCTACGTCGTTTGGGCGGTTGCCACCTCTCCCTGCCCCCAGGCAATGGTG
>NW_027686408.1:0-7134 GCF_054177405.1 Leptonychotes weddellii | reverse complement strand
GAAAAAGTGCTCAACATCGCTCAGCATCAGGGAAATCCAAATCAAAACCTCAATGAGATACCACCTCACACCAGTCAGAACAGCTAAAATTAACAAGACAAGAAACAACAAATGTTGGTGGGAATGCAAGCTGGTGCAGCCACTCTGGAAAACAGTATGGAGGTTCCTCAAAAAGTTGAAAATAGAGCTACCATATGACCCAGCAATTGTACTACTGGGTATTTACTCCAAAGATACAAATGTAGTGATCCGAAGGAGTACGTGCACCTCAATGTTTATAACAGCAATGTCCACAATAGCCAAACTATGGAAAGAGCCAAGACGTCCATCGACAGATGAATGGATAAAGAAGATGTGGTGTATATATACAATGGAATATTATGCAGCCATCAAAAAAAAAAATCTTGCCATTTGCAACAACATGGATGGAACTAGAGGGTATTATGCTAAGCAAAATAAGTCAACCAGAGAAAGACATGTATCATATGACCTCACTGATATGAGGAATTCTTAATCTCAGGAAACAAACTGAGGGTTGCTGGAGTGGTGGGGGTGGGAGGGATGGGAGGTGGGGTGATAGATATTGGGGAGGGTATGTGCTATGGTGAGTGTTGTGAATTGCGTAAGACTGATGAATCACAGAACTGTACCTCTAAAACAAATAATACGTTATATGTTAAAAAAAAAAAAAGTAGGAAGGGAAAAATGAAGGGGGAGGAAATCGGATGGGAAGACAAACCATGAGAGACGATGGACTCTGAAAAAGAGGCTGGGGGTTCTAGAGGGGAGGGGGGTGGGGGGATGAGTTAGCCTGGTGATGGGTATTAAAGAGGCAGGTATTGAATGGAGCACTGGGTGTTATACGCAAACAATGAATCATGGAACACTACATCAAAAACTAATGATGTAATGTATGGTGATTAACATAACAGAATAAAATAAAATTAATTAAAAAAAGAATTATTACCAGTATTTCATGATCTCTCCCAAAAAATAGAAGAGGAGTAAAAACTTCCAATGCATTCTAATGCAATGACACATATTACCCTCATCCCTAAACCAGACAAGGATATCACAGGAAAAAAAACCTGCAGGACAATATCCCTTATGAAAATAGATACAACACTCAACAAAATACTAGCAAACCAAATCTAGAAACACGTAAAAAGTATTATACACCATGACCAAGTGGGAATTATCCTAGGAATTCAATGTTGAGTTAGCATCCAAAAATACATTCATGTATATACCATATTAACCAAATAAAGGACAAAAAACAAATGATTGGCTCAATGGGTATACAAGAAGCTCTTGAAAAAATCCAATGCACTTTTATGATAAATATCCTCAAAAACTAACAAGAGAAGGGAATTTTTTCAATCTGATAAATGGCATCCATGAAAAATTCACAACAAAGATCACACTTAATGGTGAAAGACAGAATGCCTTCTCCTTAAGATCAGTAACAAGATAAGGATGTCCACTGTCAACTGCTTTCATTTAGTGTTATACTGGAGGTTCTAGCCAGGGCAATTAAGCAAGAAAAATAAATGAATATCCAGATCTGAAAAGATGTAAAACTATTTGCATTCACAGATGACATAATCTTATATAAAGAAAATCCTGAGGAAAAAACTAAGAGAACTAATAAATGAGTTCAGCAACATTTCAGGATGCCAGAGCAATATACAAAAATCTATTGCATTTATATATAATAGCAATTAATAATCCAAACATGAAAATAAGAAAGCAATTGCATGTATAATAATATCAAAAACAAAAAAAAATAAATTTAGGAATAAACTTAATAAAAGAGGCCCAAAATTTGTATACTGAAAACTACAAAATGTTGAAAGAAATTAAAGAAATCTAAATAAAGGGAAAGGTGTCTCATGATCATAGGTCAACAGGTTTAATATTGTTAAGGTGGCAATATTCCCTAAACTGACTTTTAGATTCACCACAACCCTTACAAAATTCCGGCTTGATTTTTTGAAGAAATTGACAAGTCCATCACAAAATTTATATGTAATTGCAAGAGATCCCAAATAGCCAAAACAATATTGAAGAAAAAGAACGCTATTAAAGGACTCACACTTCCTGATTTTAAAACTTACAGCAAAGATACATATGGAATTGTCATAAGAATAGACGTATAGACCAATAGATTAGAACTGAGAGTCCAGAATTTAACCCATACATCTATGGTCAATTGATTTTTGACAAAGATGCCAAAACAATACAGCAGAGGAAAGAATAATTTTTTCAACAAGTGCTGCTGGGACTGGATATGCATACGCAAAACAGAAAGTTTGATTTTTACCTCACAACATACAAAAATCATCTCAGAATGTATCAGAGACCTAAATGTGAGAGTTAAGACTATAAAACTCAGAATAAAATGTAGGAGTAAATCTTCATGACCATGGGTTTAGCATGTGGTGCCTTTCTTCCTTTGTGTTGTCTGTGTCTGGGATGTGATGCCAAAAGCATGAGCAACAAAAGAAGAAATAGGTGTATTGAACTTTATCAGAATTTAAAACTATTGTGCTTCAGAAGTATTTGTGTGTCAAAAAGTGAAAAGACAATCCACAGGATGAGAGAAAATACTTGCAAATCATATATAGGATAAGGAATTTGTCTCAAGAATAGACAAAGAATTCTTGCAACTTAATAGTAACAAGACAAGTCTGAATAGATATTTCTCCAAAGGAAATATACAAATGGCCAATAAGCACATGAAAAGATACTCAACATCCATAGTCATGAGGAAAATATAAATCAAAATCATAATGAGATACCATTTCACACCCACTAAAATGGTAAAATCAATGAGGCAGACAATGATGAGTGTTGTCAAGGATGTGGAGAAATTGGAAACTTCATACTCTGCCTGTGGGATTGTAAATTCATGGCACCATTTTGGACGATAACTCAATAGTTCCTTGAAAGCTTGAACAATGCAGTTACCTTTTGACCTAAGAGTTCCACTTTTAATATATACCAATGAGATATAAATACACATAAAAACTTGTACATAAAGGTTAAATAGCAGCATTACTCACAATAGCCAAAATGTGGAAAGAATCCAAATATCTATCAACTGATGAATGTATGATTAACATTAATCATATCTTTACAGTAAGAATATTATTCAGCCACCAAAAAGGAATGAAGTACTGATACATGCCACACTATGGATAACTTTGAAAACATTATGCTAAATGAAAGAAGTCACTCACAAAAGGCCACATATTGTATGATTTCATATATATGAGATATCCAGAATGGACAAATTATAGAGATAGAAAGTAGATTAGTGGTTTTCAGTCTGGGGGAAGGAAGGAGGAGTTTCTTTTGGGGTTGAAGAAAATGTTCTAGAATTAGATAGTGGTGATGTTGCACAACACTGTGAATATACTAAAAACCACTGAATTGTATACTTTGAAAGGGTGAATCTTATGGTATATGAATTATATCTTAATACAGCTATTATTTTTTTAATGTTATCCCAGATTTTGGTATGCCAAAAGGGATAAGAAAATATGAAAAGCTACAAGAATTCTTATATTTCAATGTGACTAAAAAGTTGGGGTTCACATTACTTAGTGTTAACTACTGGCACATGGCACATCAGAAGTACTATGTTAGCTCTTGTGATAATATAGTAATAATAATATTTTACCTTCTGTAAAGAATTTGATGCTGCCTTCTCACCTGTGTCAGGTATGGTGGAGTGTGTTGTGTCAAGGTAAGAACTACATTTTCCTGAATTCTCCTTCCTAAATGTTCCAGTTTAGATTGGCCAAAATGACCTGTGTGAGATTTGTAAAGGAGAAGCAGAGCCCTCTGAAGGTTTTTTCCAGATCAGATGTGAAGGACAGATGTGAAGTGTTCGGGGTGGTCTAGGCTGTCCCCACACAGTCCAGCTGCCTGTCTTGACTTCAGACCCCACCGAACCAACCACTGTCCCTAAGCCTGCTGGTTGGGACACACAAGGCAGTAGCTGCACAGAGGCAATGTGGACCCCCTCCCCCAGTGCTATCTCTGCAGTCTCACTTTGGTGGCCGGACATGCTGGCCTTGTCGGTCAGAGGGTATGTTGATGCCTGAGGATCCCCCACTCCACAATAAGACCCCAATTCTTCCCACCATTGTGTAAGGTCAGACTGCTGCCATAAACCTTTGTCTCATGAGGCTGCTGTGATGAGTGAGTCCTGGCTAATACATCAATATTCTCTATGTATCTATTCATTCATTCCTTCATTCAAGAAACAAACGTTTTTGAGATTTTAATATGCATGAGGCTTTCTGCTCCAATATAGTGATGAACAAGCAGATGCAATCTCTGCCTCTGCACTTAACATTTGCTCAATGGCTGACACAGAAGAGGGGATGCAGGCATCAGGGATCCTCTCTTTGGAGACCCTCACATGAGGTCACATATCAAGTGACAAAGTGAAATTCTTCTGAGATCTCATGCAGGGTGGGGAGGCGGGGTACAGGGCAGAGCTGACGTAAAAACAGGAATCAAGCAAAAGCTCCTCCCAAGGAATGAAGAACATTTCATTACTAAGGCAGCCAAGCTCCTGAGCAGAATCTGAGAACTGGAGCTGGAAGAGGTGGAAGGCTGCAGAGGAAGAGAGTTTCCATGCACACCTAATCGTGCCACTCACAAGTAATTTCCTCAGTGGTTTCCCACTGCCCTAACCTGGTCTCCAGGTCTGGCTGCCCATCACAGGCCATCCACTTCACATCCATCCTCGCATGGCTTCTTTCCATACAGAGCCACTCTGAAGCTCCCTTCCCCCTCCCTCCCAGGGCCACTCCCCCTGCAGCAGAGCCTGCTGCCCCTGGGAGCCTCCTGCCTGGACTTCCCCAGGAAGACCTTCATGACAGCTGCTGTCCCCACTCCAGGGCTGCTCACTCAGACCTCCTATCACAGGTGTAAGCACTGTCACAAACACGGGGCCATGGCCAGGAAATGGCAAGAGGAAGCATTGAAGGCTGAGGCCTGGCATGTTATCAAGTATGTCCCACAGGAAATGTAGGAGGGGCAGGGATGGCCCTCTGGATACTCAGAGATACAGTACCTTCTGGATACTCAGCTGAAGCAGGGCTGTAGTGAAGGTGAAACCTGTGGAATTCTGAGTTCCACCATTCAAAGTCAGGGGCAAAGCACTTATATCTGTGAATAACATTACCCATAGAATTGACCTTTAATTTAAAATGAATTCCTACTATAAGAGGGAAGCATGAAGAAAATGAAATCAAAAGTACTGGTTGTCTTTAGTTTCTATGGGTAAATCTGCTGTAGATTATCCAAGTCAATATGGGAAAATGTGGACAATTCAGTAATGCTATTTTCCCATTTGTTGAACATCTCTTGAGCACCTTGATATTTAAAGCATGTGGATGCTAGGCCCTAGGAATAAACACACTCCCTGCCCATCAGCAAAGGAGAGAGGGATTGAAGAAATAAGTGTTTAGTCACAAATGTGCCAACTGCTCACGCTACAAATGGAAACTATACTGGGATAAATAGTCCCACCCCTCAAATTCCACCTGGAACTCCAGAATGTGTGTTTATTTGGAGATAGGACCTTTGCAGATGTAATTAGTTAAGATGAAGTTCTACTGCATTAGGGTGAGCCCTAAATCCCAGTGACTTGTGAGAAGAGGAGATACACAGGAGACACATGAGAAAAGGCCACAAGATGACAGAGGCAGAGACGGGAATGATGCAGCCACAATCCAATGAAGGCAAGGATTGCTGGGAGAAAGAGGCCAGGAAAGATTCTTCCCTGGAGCCTCCAGAGGGGCTAACACCTTCATTTTGGACTTCTAGTCTTCTGAAGTATGAGAGGATAAATTTTTATTGTTTTAAGTCACTGAGTTTGTGGTCATTTGTTATAGCAACCTTAGGAAACTAATGCAGAAACTAAAATGCTCAATACATCCTAATGTTTTGTTGGGAACATATATAATGGTGGTTCATTTTATGTATTAACTGGGCTAGGCTATGGTGCCAACTGTTTGGTCAGATATCAGTCTAGATGTTGCTGTGAAAGTTTCTTTAGATGTGATTAACATTTTAGTCAGCAGAGTTTGAGTAAAGCAGATTACCCTCCATAATGTGGGTGGGCCTCATCCAATCAGTTGAAGGCCTTAAGGGCAAAGACTGAGGTTCCTCTGAGGAAGGAGGAATTCTGCAAGTAGACTGCCTTTGAATTTAAGCTGTATACCAACTCTTCCAGCTTACCAGCCTGCCCTGAGGATTTCAGACTTGTCAGCTCCCAATGGCCTGAGCCAACTCCTTAAAATGAATTTCTGTCTCTATCTCTAATTATATCTGTGTCTATATTGTCTATATCTATATTGACAAATATAGATATAAGCACACATATAAATATAGGTATAAACATATATATGACACACACATGTATGTGTCATATATATATGACAAAATATATCTCTGTTTCTAATAAACTAAGTTTGAAAATCCCTTAGGGATGCTGATGCATTTAAATACCATTAAGTGTGCATATAAAATTGACTAGTCATTATAAAACAGTACTACAGGGTTAAAAGCTATGATCATATCTTTTTTGGGTCACCTTTATTTGTGAATTTTTTTGGTAAAATTTCAGTCAAATAGTCACTACTGAAAGTGACTATTTGATGTTTGTAATAATAATAAAATAATTACAAAAGGGACAAAGAAGTGGCCAATGGATTGAAGTGTGTAAGGGTGCTTATCAAGCTAGGTCATGGGTGTTCTTAGGCTCTGTTATTCTGCCATGGCTGGATAACTGTCCTCAGAGAAATATCTAGAAGGTCTAGCTTGAGAAAGTGCCCTAGAGAACTTGAAATAGCACCATTTAAACCCAGGGTCTACAGGGCCAGGAATTCATGCCCACTGATTCTAGTCTCTCTCTTTACCAATTGCCAGCTCACCATTCACATAGATACATCAAAATTCATACATCAGGGGACGGAGCAAGATGGCGGAGGAGTAGGAGACCTGGATTTCGTCTCCTCTCAGGAATTCAGCTGGATAGGGATCAAACCATTCTGAACACCTACAAACTCAACAGGAGATCGAAGAAAAGAAGAGCAACAACTCTCTCATCAG
>NW_027686407.1:0-366 GCF_054177405.1 Leptonychotes weddellii | reverse complement strand
TTTTTTTTTAAAGATTTTATTTATTTATTTGACAGAGAGAGACATAGCGAGAGAGGGAACACAAGCAAGGGGAGTGGGAGAGGGAGAAGCAGGCTTCCCGCGGAGCAGGGAGCCTGATGCAGGGCTCTATCCCAGGATCCTGGGATCATGACCTGAGCTGAAGGCAGACGCTTAACAACTGAGCCACCCAGGTGCCCCAAGTAAGTATATTTTCAATTTTAATATATGTATTTTTAAAAACACAGATGTACTAAAAACAAATAGAAGGATTTAATGAAAAATAGAATCAGTTAATCTGATTCCAAAGAGCAGAATTTCCTTTGAGAAACTGAAAATCAAAGAGTATTTTTTGAGAAGGTATTTATT
>NW_027686406.1:0-366 GCF_054177405.1 Leptonychotes weddellii | reverse complement strand
TATACCAATACTACTTTATTCAAAAATATGCTTTTAAATAACTCATTCCCCAGCCTGCAATGCACTTTACTAGTTTGGGGAAAAATATTACGTGCTAATTCGGATTCCATTTAGTGCAGACCCCTACATTCCCAGGTAATTATAACTTGCCGAAATTATACAAAAATTAGTATCTATTTAAAATTGTTGACTGGTGAATGCATCAGTTCACTTCTCTACCTAACTGAACAAAATGAACGAGGTATCTATCCAGTTATGTGCTGGATACTGTACCAAGTGTTGGAGATTCCAAGAAGAATAAAAGGAACCAAGCAGTGAGAGAAATTTTAAGTGCTCACTGAAAATTTGTGCATTTAGGGCGCCTGG
>NW_027686405.1:0-366 GCF_054177405.1 Leptonychotes weddellii | reverse complement strand
TTGCATGTTATAAATGCCACATGTGTTGAATCAATTTGATTTGAGGACAGTCATTCCAAAAACATGCTGAACCAGGTTAGAGAAATAAGGACTCCACGATTGGGTCAAAATTCCTGTCTCCTCATTCCATCATGAACCTTGGAAGGATGTGGGAATTCACTCAGGTTCCGTAACATTCCTGGAGAAGAATGCCTTACGCACTTGAACTTCAAAAGGTTGAGACAAGAATGAATTACATAGTGGCTAAAATTACCTTCTGACTCTACAATCACAGGTGGTCTAGTAATGGAACAAAAACAATCACGCACCAGAAGGAGCTCCTGATGAGTTCAGATTTTTTTCCAAATGCATCTACACAACGAAAGA
>NW_027686404.1:0-366 GCF_054177405.1 Leptonychotes weddellii | reverse complement strand
CGGATCCCGAAAGGCACTTGTGATGGAGAGAACATCCTGTATTTACTGTATTTCATATTGACCATGTGTTTAGACTCTAAATGTGCCATTTATTGAAGTTTGAAGCCTCTTAGGAGGCTGGTGTCTTCTTGCTGCCAGTCCTGCCTCCCCCACCCCACTGCACGTGAACAGAGAGTGGCCACATAACTCAGTGATGGCTTGTGTGCAGAAAGTAAAAGCTTAAAACCTGGGATGGTGCTTCCCGGGGGAGCAATGACATTAGTGGTAATTAGGCTTCTACCAAAGGATAGCCCATTTTAACCCAGAAGTGCCAGGGAGCTTAACCTCTGGGCACATCAGAGCTCTGTGGGAGAAAGAAAGCATTTG
>NW_027686403.1:0-366 GCF_054177405.1 Leptonychotes weddellii | reverse complement strand
TGGGTGGCTCAGTTGGTTAAGCGACTGCCTTCGGCTCAGGTCATGATCCTGGAGTCCCGGGATCGAGTCCCGCATCGGGCTCCCTGCTCGTCAGGGAGCCTGCTTCTCCCTCTGACCCTCCCCCCTCTCATGTGCTCTCTGTCTCTCTCATTCTCTCTGTCTCAAATAAATAAATAAAATCTTTAAAAAAAAAAAAAAAAGAAACTTAATATGGGTGATGTTAAAACTTCCCATAGACATAAACTAGATAGATCATTTTTAATTATATTTTCTCAGATTCTACATTCCAAGGAGTCATCTTTAAAGAAAAAGTAAATAACATCCAATTATGTTTATCCTATACCATAATTAAGCATCCACGAAAAG
>NW_027686402.1:0-366 GCF_054177405.1 Leptonychotes weddellii | reverse complement strand
GGTTCTGGAGGGGAGGGGGGTGGGAGGATGGGTTAGCCTGGTGGTGAGTATTGAGGAGGGCACATTCTGCATGGAGCACTGGGTGTTATGCACAAACAATGAATCATGGAACACTTCATCTAAAACTAATGATGTAATGTATGGGGATTAACATAAGAATAAAAAAAAATCAAAATCAAATGCAAAAAAAAAAAAAAAAAGATCATGTAGAAGAAAGTAAAATCTATCAGATTCACAACCTGCCCTTAGCTTCATTATTTTGTTGCTAGCTCATTTCTTTTTTGTTTGTTTGTTTTATTATGTTATGTTAATCACCATACATTACATCATTAGTTTTTGATGTAGTGTTCCATGATTCACTGGTTG
>NW_027686401.1:0-366 GCF_054177405.1 Leptonychotes weddellii | reverse complement strand
GTGAAGTGATTACTCAGTGTCTCAAACCTCTTAGATTATAATTCTTAGATAATGTTCTACAACTGCAGAGTATTTAAATAACTCTCACATTAGTTTCTTACATTTTATCCTATTTATAAGTCGTGTAATTACACTATCTTTATTATTGCTAATAAATTCACTAAAATAACCCAGAAACACAGCCAGATTTTTATCTTCTAAAATAAATCCAATTGTTTTTTCTCTTTTGGTTTTATTGCTATTATTAAGTGTCTGTACAATGTCCCAGAGACCTGGTAAGATGGTAATTTCAGGGTAGTGTTTTATAAATGTACATTCTACACACGTGGATCTTATTAGTAAATAGTTTCCATCTTATGTGATTTC
>NW_027686400.1:0-366 GCF_054177405.1 Leptonychotes weddellii | reverse complement strand
TGTTCAAAATTTTGATGTCTGCTACCAGATGGGAATGATGCTCTTTTTGTTTTATGGCCAGCTGTGTTGGCCATGTTTTGAAACTTGAGTAATGTATGGAGCCCTTTTAAACAAAAAAACAAAAACAAGGCAAAATTTTCCCAAATCCTAGAATGGACTTAAAGTAATATAAATGTGGAATTATGTATGCACATACGTTCGTTCATAAAGAAAATTACAAAATAAGTACTAAAACCACAAAAACAAAAATTGAAATCAACATTAATTTGATGGATGATGTTACATCATTGCATATGATGTAAATGATTATGTGACTGCTCTAGCTCTGGGTTTTTTGTGTTTAGCAAACACTCAGTACCATGTACC
>NW_027686399.1:0-366 GCF_054177405.1 Leptonychotes weddellii | reverse complement strand
AGAGAGAGTTTGACTTCTTCTTGGCCAATTTGAATACCTTTTATTTCTTTTTTTTTGTCTGATTGCTGTTGCTACAACTTCTAGTACTTTGTTGAACAATAGTGGCAAGAGTGGGCATCCTTGTCATGTTCCTGATCTTAAGGGAAAGGCTCTCTGCTTTTCCCCATTGAGAATGATATTCGCTGTGGCTTTTTCATAGATGAATTTTATGAAATTGAGGAATGTTCCCTCTATCCCTATACTCTGAAGAGTTTTAATCAGGAAAGGATGCTGTATTTCGTCAAATGTTTTTTTCTGTATCAATTGAGAGGACCATATGGTTCCTCTCTCTCCTCTTATTAATGTGTTCTATTACACTGATTGATT
>NW_027686398.1:0-366 GCF_054177405.1 Leptonychotes weddellii | reverse complement strand
TGTCCAGAACTTTCCAAACTCACATGCATATTATTAACCTCTTTCAGAATGAGAGTTTTTAGCCTTTTTTTTTTTTAAAGATTTTATTTATTTATTTGAGAGAGAGAGAATGAGAGACAGAGAGCACGAGAGGGAAGAGGGTCAGAGGGAGAAGCAGACTCCCCGCTGAGCAGGGAGCCCGATGCGGGACTCGATCCCAGGACTCCAGGATCACGACCTGAGCCGAAGGCAGTCGCTTAACCAACTGAGCCACCCAGGCGCCCCAGCCTTGTTTTTAAAGTAGCACCCTGAAGCTCTGGAAAATTAAAGTATGTCTAACAGTCCCACCGCAGCCAGTTCTGGGCCCAGATTAAAAGTCCCCAACTG
>NW_027686397.1:0-7134 GCF_054177405.1 Leptonychotes weddellii | reverse complement strand
TAGGGGAAGGGAGGAAAAAATAAAACAAGATGAAACCAGAGGGAGACAAACCATAAGAGACTCTTAATATCAGGAAACAAACTGAGGGTTGCTGGAGTGGAGGGGGGTGGGAGGGATGGGGTGGCTGGGTGATGGACATTGGGGAGGGTATGTGCTGTGGTGAGCGCTGTGAATTGTGTAAGACCGATGAATCACAGACCTGTACCCCTGAAACAAATAATACATTATATGTTTAAAAAAAAAAAGGTAGTAGGAAGGGAAAAATGAAGGGGGGGAAATCAGAGGGGGAGACGAACCATGAGAGACTGTGGACTCTGAGAAACAAACTGAGGGTTTTAGAGGGGAAGGGAGTGGGAGGATGGGTTAGCCTGGTGATGGGTATTAAGGAGGGCATGTATTGCATGGAGCACTGGGTGTTATATGCAAACAATGAATCATGGAACACTACATCAAAAACTAATGATGTAATGTACAGTGTCTAATATAATAAAATTTAAAAAAAAGAAAAAGAAAATGGGAAAGAAATATGAGAAAATATTTCACTGAAGAGGATATACAGAGAGCAAATAAGCACATGAAAAGTGGATCAACATCATTAGTTATTATGGAAATGTAAAATAAAAAAACAATGAGATATCACCACACATCTACTAGTAGAGCTAAAGTAAAGAATAGTACAACTAGCAAATGATGGTGAGGATGTGCAAAAACTGAATCATCCATTCATTGTTGGTGGGAATGTACATTATTGGTCGGATGGTAAAGCTACTCTGAAAAACAGCTTGGCAGTCTTAAAAAAACTAAACATGGGATTACAATTGCCCTTCAAGGCATTTTTTCCAGAGAAACAAAAATTTACGTTCACATAAAAACCTGTACAGGAATGATTATAGCAGCTTTACTGATAATAGCCATAAACTGGAAGGAACTCAGGTGACCTTTATTTTTTATTATTTTTTTTATTAAACCCAGGTGACCTTTAACAGGTAAACGGTAAAAACAAACTGTGGTATAGTCTTACCATGACTACCACTCGACAATAAAAATATACACTACTGATACCTTCAACAACCTGGATAAATCTCCAGAGAATGATGCAGAACAAAACCGTCAATCCCAAAAGGTTACATACTATATGATTCCATTGATATAACACTCTTTTTTTTTTTTAAAGATTTTATTTATTTATTTGAGAGAGAGAATAAGATAGAGAGAGCATGAGAGGGGGGAGGGGCAGAGGGAGAAGCAGACTCCCCACCGAGCAGGGAGCCTGACGTGGGACTCAATCCCGGGACTCCAGGATCATGACCTGAGCCGAAGGCAGTCGCTTAACCAACTGAGCCACCCAGGCGCCCGATATAACACTCTTGAAATGACAAAATTATGGAAATGGAGAATAGGTAAGTGGTTGCCAAGGGTTAAGAAGGGGGTGAGGACAAAAGGGAAGTGGATATGGCCATAAAAGGGAAACATGAAGAATCCTTGTGATGGGAATGTTCTGTATCTTGACAGTTCAATGTCAATATCCTGGATGTGATATTATACTATAGTTTTGCAAGACATCATAGAGAAAAACTGAATAAAGGGTCCACAGCATCTCTTTGTATTATTTCTTTCAACTGCATGTGAATCTACAATTATCCCAAAATAAAAAGCTTAATTAAAAAAAATAGTAGCAGACTCCTGGTTTCTAGTCCGGTATATAAGGAGCTTAGAAGCTGCCACTCTGGCATCCTGACAACAAGCAAAAAGCTAGCAAACTTACTAAATCAACAATCTCAGGGGCGCCTGGGTGGCACAGTCAGTTAAGCATCTTGGTTTCAGTTCAGGTCGTGATCTCAGGGTTGTGAGATTAAGACTTATGTTAGGCTCAGTGCTCAGCACGCTCTCTCTCTCTCAATCTCTCTCTCAGAAATAAATAAATCTTAAAAAGAAATCAACAATCGGGACACCTGGGTGGCTCAGTTGGTTAAGCGGCTGCCTTCGGCTCAGGTCATGATCCCAGGGTCCTGGGATCAAGTCCTGCATCGGGCTCCCTGCTCAGCGGGAAGCCTGCTTCTCCCTCTGCCTGCCACTCCCCCTGCTTGTGCTCTCTAATGCTCTCTCTGACAAATAAATAAATAAAATCTTAAAAAAAAAAAAGAAATCAACAGTCTTAGATCCATAAGAGAAGTGAGGTCTCCGGATTGGAGAGACAGACAAGTAAATACAGACAATCAGAACTTACCATAGTGGAAATCCATGAGCAGAAATTTCTATGGGAACCAGTGCTGAGGTAGGAAAACCTGTAACTGATGAATTGCTAGAGGCTCAGTGTAGATGCCTCTAAGAGTTAAAAACTCTAAAGGGACCCAGCATTGAAGGGTGGGGGAGACCACACTTTTGTGAGTTTTACCCCCTGAAGCTCTATCAGGTTCGCACAGTGAGTATCAGAGAAAAAGCCTTTCACGCTTCCCGAGCAGGAGAAGAAATGGAATCATTTTGAAATATACCAGAGCATTCTATTCTTAGGTTTGCTCTCAGGAGAAACTATTTAACCAGAGCCTAACCTGCTGGGGTTTTATCTGAGCCTAACTGACCTGGAAGAAGGTAAATACTCAACTCCAGGACCCCCGTAGCCTTCCATGTGGGAAAAGGGAAACACCATAATCAAGGATTCCAATGACAAGGGAGCATCCAGACCCAAAGGCACCAGCTCTAAAGATAGAGGGAGGACCCCTTCCTCTGCTTGCTTGGATTTTTATGGCTTGATGCTGACCTCACCCTTCTATTGTAGTTATTACAGCAAAGGCTCAAAGCCAGTGGAACACACTAGATGAGGCCTGATCCTTCTCTGTAACATTGGTATGGTCCAATGGGTCTACCACATCTCTGAACATAGCAACACAGATGACCCAGATTTCATCTCTAGTCTTGAAGAGGCCCCAATTGTCCCTAAATCCAGATAATTCTTCTTATAGGGAAATCCCCTCCCAAATTAACAGAGCCATGTGCCTCCACTTTGTGGGGACCTCCCATACTATTCAGGAGGCACTAGAAGGAGTAAACTTAATGGCACCTCATGAAAGAGACACTTAACTAGACTCCCAGATTTTATAATACCAAGGCAGCCCACAAACCCAAGGCCAGCCTTCAGGTGCCAAGCCCTACAACCCACCTTTCAGAGCAACATTCCTGGAGCCTCCTGGTCCTGGAGCTCCTATGCCAAATCTGTCAGGAAGCAATGTCTGAGACATTTCAAATAGCAGGGGGCCTTGTACTGGCAGCTCCACCAACTGGGGGTGCCCAATAATATATTGGGACAACCCGAGGTAAGCTCCTCTGTTTAAAACAAGTGATTACCTCACTACAGAGCCCAATCCTAATGTCTCAGAGGCCTTCAGAGAGTCCCAAGGCTCGCTCTCTCTCCCAAACAACTTCCCTGACCTGCAGGCTTGGCAGTGGCCCAGAGAATTACCCTAGGGATTTGGCAGACCCTCAGAGCTTGTCCCACCCGCACAACTGTCCATTTACAACTCCGGTGGCCCACTAGGTCAAAGGCAACCACCAGACGTTCCTGGCTCTATTAGACACAGAAGCCCAAGTCACAGTGATTCTAAACTCAGTCGTGGACACCGCGCATTCTTTTGCAAGGGGCACCCCTGCCAACCCAACGGAGCTCACTGAGATCTGCTCAACTAGCAGTAGGGCCCATACTTGTGGTCCCACCCTGAGCCAGGCCTCTAGGATGTACAGTTGACTCTGAACAATGTGGAAATGCACAATGGTATATAGCCACTTTGGAAGACAATTTGGCGGTTTCTTAGAAAACTAAATATACTCGGGTGCCTGGGTGGCTCAGTCGTTAAGCGTCTGCCTTCGGCTCAGGTCATGATCCCAGGGTCCTGGGATCGAGCCCCACATCGGGCTCCCTGCTTGGCGGGAAGCCTGCTTCTCCCTCTCCCACTCCCCTTGCTTGTGTTCCCTCTCTCGCTGTGTCTCTCCCTGTCAAATAAATAAATAAAATCTTAAAAAAAAAAAAGAAAACTAAATATACTCTTACCATATGATCCAGCAACTACACTCCTTGGTATTTACCTAAATGATTTGAAAACGTACAGCCACACAAAAGCCTGCATACAAATGTGTACAGCAGCTTTAGTCATAATCACTAAAACTGGAAATAACCCAGGATATCCTTCAGTAGGTGACTGGATAGCCTGTGGTCCATCCACACAATGGAATGTTGTTCAGAGCGAAAAGGAAATGAGCTATAGAGCCAGGAAAAGGCATGGAGGAAACTTAAATGCACAGTACTTGGTGAAATAAGTGAATCTAAAAAGGCATCATACTGTATGATTCCAAATTTATTACATCCTATAAAAGGTGAAACTGGAGACAGTAAAAAGATGAGTGGTTTCTAAGGGTTTGGAGTCAGGGGAGAGGAATGAACAGGGGGAGCACAGAGGATTTTAGGCTAGTGCAATTACTCTGTTGATACTTTCATGGTGGCTACATGTCATCTTACATTTGTTCAAACCCACAGAATGTACAACACCAAGAGTAAACCTTCATATAAACTATGCACAATGACTTGTCGATGTAGGTTCATCAATGGCAACAAACATCCCACTCTGCTTGGGGGATGTTGGTAGTGGGGAAGGCTATGTCATATGTAGAGGCAAGGGGTACATGGGAAATCTCTGTATCTTCTGCTCAATTTTGCTCTGAGCCTAGAACTGCTCTAAAAAATAAAGTTTATTTTTAAAAAGGAACAAAAAAAATAGTACCTACAGGAAAAGCACAACACCCTCAAGAGTTCAATACAAATTTCAAAAGAACAGACAACTGAATACATACTGTAATGTTTTTCGCTACTCTCTGCCTGACAAAACTTTACATATTTTTCAGGGTCCAACTCAAATACCACTTTCTCAGTATGTCTTCCCCAGCTTCTCAGCATACTCAGTCACTCACTTCCTTCACTCCCATCCTGCTATCACAGTGCCAACTCCATGTTATAGCAGTGTTCCAAATTCAGTGGGCATCAGAATCCCCTGGGGGAGCTTGTTAAAACAGATTTCTTGCCCCTGCCGATTTGAATTTGGAGACTCTGATTCTGGAGGCTATGAATTTCTATTTCTAACATCCTCCCAGATGATGCTGATGCTGCTGGTTCGTGGACCACACTTAAGAGTAGCACAGTATGGTTCATTCTACATCTGGCTGGCTCCTGTAAGACTGAAAGCTAAGCAAGCTACCTCATCCAGCACATAGTAGGCACTGAATAAACATCTTACTCTTTTTTGCTTCTTTTTATCAGCCTCTTCCTCTAAGTCTTGAAGAGCCCTTTGCACGAGCTTCATGTTCAAGTCCTGCTCTTCTCTGTATTTCTGCTGAATATGTTCTATCTTCTCTTGGAGGGCTTTTTGCAAAGCAGCTCTAATTTCCTGTTTTGTCTTCCGTTTCTTTAGCTTATCCTGTTCGTTCTCAAGTTTCACCTGTGCTTTGTTATTTTCCTAAGGTAAAACAATAATGAAGATTATGCATCAGTATAGCTGTACAAAACAAATAAGGTAATGCATTTCACTTAAGAGATTGAGAATCAAGGGTTTCTTGGAGATACACACACCTGAATTTAGAGGGACTGTAAGACAGAAAACTTGCGGGATGGGTTAGCCCGGTGATGGGTATTAAAGAGGGCACGTTCTGCATGGAGAACTGGGTGTTATACGCAAACAATGAATCATGGAACACTACATCAAAAACTAATGATGTAATGTATGGTGATTAACATAATATAATAATAAAAAAAATGGCTATGTCAAAAAAAAAGATAGAAAACTTGCTTTTCATTGCTGAGTCAGCAATAACACTTTGTGCTGTGAATGATTATGAAATAATAAATGGTTGTGGAGTTCAAAATGCAGAAAAGTATAGAGAGAAATCACTTTTAATCTTAGCACCCACCACCCACTACCACACTCAACATTTCAGTGTATTGGCTTTCTAGACTTTACTCTTCTCTGTACACCTGCAACATCTAGATATGGACACATTATTAAGCAGCAGTAGGAGTCCCAAACTGGAAATGTACCATCAGATACATATACAAAATTAAATTGTATGCATTTTGTTCTTTAAAAGTAGTACTTTTTCCCCATTCCTCTCACTTCTTATCTTTCTGGCCCTCCGGGCTGGCTTAATTGCCTGGCCAACCAAGCAGTTTTAACTAGGGCACCAATGTTGTTGGGCATTGTGGGTTTGCTAGAAAATCTGGGTATGGTATAAACTGCAGCACTAGTCCTCCTGCCAGAGGCAGCTGAGCAGTCCTGGAGGGATAAGTACTTGCCCAGCTGGGACAAGAGATGACGTGGCAATAGTGAGGATGGTATACAATTCCCAACGTGATTTAACCAAGACTCACAACATCCGCAATCACCATGATCACTGGTTTGTGAGAAGACAGTTATATGCTAGACTTTCCTATTAATGTCATGAATAGTAAACCCTGAATTGTAGGGGTCAAAAGAAAATGTGAAAATCCTCTGCCACATCTAATGAAAAGCAATGGCTATCAAAAATGAAAGCCAGTAGAATAGCAGGCCACATTTTTTTAAAAGTAAGTCTGACTACACCAGGACGAAGCAATCAGCCAAATCCCCACTATGAGACCTGGGGGAGATGGGACAGGACAGGCGAGAAGTGTTCAAGATTAAAAGACCTAAAAGCAGTTCATCAAGTCTTGGTTTCTCCTGGGTAGTTCTGATTGTGCCCCTGTTGTGCTGATGTAATGAATTTATTGCATCCCTTTCGACCTCAATTTTGCCCTGGTTTGAATAAGAAAGAGTCCCTCTTTCTGAAGGGACTCTAAGAACCATGTTTGGATTCTGATTTAAATATCAAGTAATTCAGACAATGATGGAAATTTGATGTTGATTTAAGGTGACAAAAAGGAGGGCGCCTGGGTGGCTCAGTTGGTTAAGCGACTGCCTTCGGCTCAGGTCATGATCCTGGAGTCCCGGGATCGAGTCCCGCATCGGGCTCTCTGCTCGGCAGGGAGTCTGCTTCTCCCTCTGCCCCTCCCCCTCTCATGCTCTCTCTCTCTCTCATTCTCTCTCTCAAATAAATAAATAAAATCTTTAAAAAAAAAAA
>NW_027686396.1:0-366 GCF_054177405.1 Leptonychotes weddellii | reverse complement strand
CTTCCGGTCCACTGTGGGCTGTTGCTCGTCAAGTTTTTGGGGGAGTCCGAGGTTATGCGCAGACTTTAGAGTGTCTGGGGGTCGGCCCCCCTGCTATTCCAGGCTCCAGTGTGCATCAGTGGTCTCACAAAGAAATGGGAAATGCGCACATCGCAACCGTGGGTTATAATGTAGAATGCAAGTCCTGAAAACAAATATGGTACGTAGGGGAGGAGAACTCTTGTTCCATCCTGCTCGTTACATTTCTACTTTCTTAGGCCTTTTCTCCTCTTTTTGGTGATGTTTCTATTTGTTTTGTTTTTTTTGTTTGTTTGTTTATTTGTTTGTTGAAGATTATTTATTTATTAGAGAGAGAGCACAAGCAGG
>NW_027686395.1:0-366 GCF_054177405.1 Leptonychotes weddellii | reverse complement strand
CACACCACCCCCCACTCCAGCAACCCTCAGTTTGTTTCCTGAGATTAAGAATTCCTCATATCAGTGAGGTCATATGATACATGTCTTTCTCTGTTTGACTTATTTCACTCAGCATAAAACCCTCCAGAAAAAACGTTCTTTCTTGATGCTCAGCTGAACTCTACAGACCTAGACTACGGCATGGACTCTTATTCCAACTCAATCAGTGATGAACATTAACTTCTACCACAGTGAAGTCAACTCCTACCTGCCCCACCAGTAACCAGCAGGAAATTCATGTGCTGGATCTAATGCATAGTGGTAGCTTTACCCTCAGAAGGAAATTCTATTCTCTACCCCAAGAGAAGACATTCATCCAAATCTTTG
>NW_027686394.1:0-366 GCF_054177405.1 Leptonychotes weddellii | reverse complement strand
ACCGGCCTGGAGACGCCGGATTACAAATACTCTCTGTGCTGCAGATGTCCGGAGCTCCGAACAGGCTGTAAGTCCTGTGTGAGGGTCAGGGTTTCTTCTTTTCCGGAGGAGGAAGTGGTGTAAAGGATCGGGCTAGCGAGTCTGATAGGGAAAGTGCGCTGCGGCTGCGCGAGGAGATCGCCGGTGCCCAAGCTCTCCACTTTGGCCAACAGCGGCGCCCACAGTCCGCACTGGGAAACTGCAGCCTCTGCTGCTTCAGTTTAACCATCTACAAAAATAACAATCCTGTGCCTAACTGAACAAGCCACGTTTTTATGTTAATATATTTAATATCTTAAATTATAAAGCCTTTTTAAGGCATCCTTT
>NW_027686393.1:0-366 GCF_054177405.1 Leptonychotes weddellii | reverse complement strand
TTTTTTTTTTTTTAAGATTTTATTTATTTATTTGACAGAGAGAGAGAGAGCACAAGCAGGGGGAGCAGCAGAGGGAGAGGGAGAAGCGATGCAGGGCTTGATCCCAGGACCCTGAGACCATAACCTGAGCCGAAGGCAGATGCTTAACCGACTGAGCCACCCAGGGCCCCTATTTTGTGCTTTCTATTTTGCAATGTTTCTTTTTTTCCCTTCAGTTTTTTTTTTCTCTTTCCTGCCTCATAGTGTGTTAATTATATATATATTTTTAACTTTTCTCTAGAAAAGAGATTATCCTCCGTCTGAAGAGTACCAAGATCTTAGAACATGTTAACACCAAATCTTTTATATTCAACTTCCACACCATTT
>NW_027686392.1:0-366 GCF_054177405.1 Leptonychotes weddellii | reverse complement strand
TTTTTTTTTTTAAGATTTTATTTATTTATTTGAGAGAGAGACTGAGATAGAGAGAGCATGAGAGGGGGGAGGGTCAGAGGGAGAAGCAGACCCCCCTGCTGAGCAGGGAGCCCGATGCGGGACTCAATCCCGGGACTCCAGGATCATGACCTGAGCCGAAGGCAGTCGCCCAACCAACTGAGCCACCCAGGCACCCTCGCTGCAAGTATTAACCAATGTTTCAAGTTATGATACAAATCATATGAAACAAGGTTTTTATACTATGCAGATAATATGATTCGTTAAGGTGAAAACACAGGAGAATCCACCCAAAAATCTGGTACGAATCAATGGACTGATGTTTCATCCAAAAACTTAAGAATCAAT
>NW_027686391.1:0-366 GCF_054177405.1 Leptonychotes weddellii | reverse complement strand
GAGTTTCAATATTGCCTTCTCTACTTATTACCTTGGAAAAGTTATTTAACCTCTCTGGATCTTCATTTTCTCATCCGGAAAATGGGCTAATAAGAGCTAGCATGCAGGGTTGTCCCGAGGATTTGAAATAAAGAGTGTAAAATCCCAGTATGGGGTACTTGGTAGGTATTCCATAATCTATGGCACTTCACTTCATTGTGATTTTGGACAGCAGAATTCATAATGGGTCAGACCCAGAAATAGAATGTCAGGCTCATGGGGTCATGGGCCCCTGATGTGGTCTAGTTCTTGCTCTCTTGGGGGCCAACTGCTGTGTGTAAGGAATGATGGAGGACCTCTGCCCCCCACCCATTGGGCCCCAGAGCT
>NW_027686390.1:0-366 GCF_054177405.1 Leptonychotes weddellii | reverse complement strand
CGCCTGGGTGGCTCAGTTGGTTAAGCGACTGCCTTCGGCTCAGGTCATGATCCTGGAGTCCCGGGATCGAGTCCCGCATCGGGCTCCCTGCTCGGCAGGGAGTCTGCTTCTCCCTCTGACCCTCCTCTCTCTCATGCTCTCTGTCTCTCATTCTCTCTGTCTCAAATAAATAAATAAATAAAATCTTTAAAAAAAAAAATTCATTTAACTATTATTTAAGTAAAAAAATGAAACATTTCTAGAATTCAGAAGCTCACAGCAAAGTCCTCCCTCCACTTTAATAATAATTTCAATACTGAAATATGTGATAATGAATTTATTATTTGTAATAGTTACATAAAAATATGCATTCCTAAAATATAAAAT
>NW_027686389.1:0-366 GCF_054177405.1 Leptonychotes weddellii | reverse complement strand
TATCACCCAGTCACCCCATCCCTCCCATCCCACCCCCCACTCCAGCAACCCTCAGTTTGCACTACTGGGTATTTACCCCAAAGATACAAAAGTAGGGATCTGATGTGTTCTTCGTAATCCCATTGCATTCTGTGCACACTATGGGCAATAGTTTCTTTTTTTATTTTATTTTTTTCACAGTGAAAGATTTTATTTTTTCTTAGACATTCATCCAGACACATCCTTTTTTTCTTTTTTTTTTTGGAAAACATAGAAGCATGCACATTGATGGCATTCTTATCAAGAAAACCTAAGTAATAACTAAGCTGTAAATCAACAATAATAAAACAAAGGCTTAAATGACATTATGTGAAAAGCTTTACAGGT
>NW_027686388.1:0-366 GCF_054177405.1 Leptonychotes weddellii | reverse complement strand
GGCTCGGTGCGTCTCTACGCTGCTTCAAGGCAGAGATTCAGTTCAAGTTTTCATCACTCGAGTAAGGCCTGGTCCCTCCTGTTTGCCCTGAAATGCTGCCCACACAGGATATCAAACGGCTCTCTCCCATGAAACAGACTGGGTTGCAGAAATCTCAGTGGAGGGCACAGAAGAGATCAGATCTTATTTCATTCCTGGATTCATTTCTTAAGGTAAAAGACTGGCTAGTGGGAGCTAACTCCTTTTGGGCTGGAGCACCAAGAAACATATGTCAAGTTAACTCAAGAGAACCACGACACAACACTGCTTCAAAAAGAAAGGAATGTACAGACACATTCGTCTGGATTCTTTCAATCAATCTTTTGC
>NW_027686387.1:0-366 GCF_054177405.1 Leptonychotes weddellii | reverse complement strand
CGGGCGCTCGGCAGCCCCCAGAGATGCGGTCGGGGGGCGGAGGCGTGCCGGAAATGCCCGCGTGGGACAAACAGCCCCGCTGGAGGACACTGGTGAGATGCCCTGAAGATGCCCTGTGGGTCACGCCCAGTACTAGGCTAGGGTCGAGGTGCGGGTTTCTGGTGAGACCGAGCCTCCACAAATTCGTCTCCTTTTGCCTTCCCTTCGGACCCACCTCACCTGTCATGGCGGCCTGTGCCCGGCGCGCATGCGCAGACTGCCCCGGGCCCCTCGGGCTGCTCGGGGCGACCGGGCTGCCCGGAGCCGTCCCTTCCGATTGCAATGAAGCCCGGAGGGAGGCCGGAGGCGTTTCTGACCATCGGGAGT
>NW_027686386.1:0-7135 GCF_054177405.1 Leptonychotes weddellii | reverse complement strand
CTTAGGGTTGCTGGCCTCTTATTTTCCCAGCCTGTCTTCTGAAGAAGGGGCCTGCCGCGCTGTTACTCAGGCAACCCTGTTTGGGTGGAGTTGCCCTGCGCCCCTGTGGTGGGGGATGGGCTCAGTGGGAATCAGTCTTTGGGGCTTTTGTTCTCTGGCGCCTTTCCCTGGCAGCTTTCTGCGTCTCTTCCGCGAGTCAGAGCAGAAGAGACCGTTTCCAACCCTCTGCCTCAGAGCAGAGAGACCACAGTCTGTTCTTCAGTGAGCTCTCCAGGCCACACCATCTCCATTTCTGTCCGTGCTGCTATAAACTGCAGTGTCCTGGGTTGTGCGCCCCTCCACAGCGCTCCCAGTCCTGCCTCCAGGTCGGGGCACGTCTCTGCCCTTTGTGCTTCTAAAAGCGTCAGCCGCTCCCAATTCGCGCGTGCGCGACTCCACCAATCGGGGTTTCCACCCCGGGGGTTGCACTTCACTGGCACGATCCCGGCACACTGGGTTTCCGTCCTGGGGGCTGTAGTTCACGTGCGCGGGACCCCACCGGTCTGGTTTTCCACCCCGGGAGCTGCCCTAAAGTCCTTTCCCGATGCTACCAGTCTGCGAATCTGTGCCCTGTCTGCAGCGTGCGAGGCTGTCACTCACCAGCGGTGTAGGATCCCCACAGCCAGGTACCCTCCCGCCGCCGTTTATCCTCTGATATCTGCCCACAGGATCACGGCTCTCCGCTTCGTACCTCAAAACCAACCGCCTGCGATATTCTGTTTGTAGAGATCCAGATCTTCTTACATCTCAGGCTGGTTTCGTGGGTGCTCAGAGTGGTCTGGTAGATATCCAGCTCAATTCTGGGGACCAGTTGAAATCGGGTCCCCTACTTCTCCGGCATCTTTCCCCTCAGAAACACACTTTCTCCGCGCATTCTTTTGTTCTCTTGTTTCTTGGCTGTCATTTTCTGGGCACTTATTCCATCTCAGGCAGGAATGAAACCCTTGACAAGCAGCATTTTGTTTAAGCTCCAAAAGAGTCCTACCAGGTAGGCATTACCATTCAGTTTCAGAGATGAAGACAAGGAAACTCAGAGAGGTGGAGGATCTCATCCTCATCACTCCCTACCCCCCCATCTTGAGGAACCCCCTTCTTTCCACTGAAATTGTGCTGACCAGCCCAGAGGTTAGGACGGACCTGAACACTAGTCACCATGAGATGTGAGGTTATGTGGGCGACTGCAGTCTGAAATACCACTTCCTGAGCCACCCCATCCGCCAGCCCCTACCATCACACTGGTCAGGATCTGGCAGGCTGTTCAGCCTCTCCTGGAAGCTCACATACCTACCTATGCAGGGGCCTGGGCAGCAGCCTCATCTTTCCACTTCTCACCCACGTGGGAAGCCAGGTCCTCAGAGGACATTCCAGAGCCTGGGCTCCTGGCTGCCAGGTGCTCCTGCTAGTGAGCGAGGGTCCCATCTGGGCACCTGTGCCCACCCTCAGCTGACTGCTTCTCAGTTTGAAAACATCCTGCACCTCATAGTCTGCCAGAGCTAAGGACCTAATCTCTGCAGCATATGTACATGCATCCATACACACACGCTTGTAAGAAGTGAGCTCAGGGGCGCCTGGGTGGCTTAGTTGGTTATGCGACTGCCTTCGGCTCAGGTCATGATCCTGGAGTCCCGGGATCAAGTCCCGCATCGGGCTCCCTGCTCAGTAGGGAGTCTGCTTCTCCCTCTGACCCTCCTCCCTCTCATGCTCTCTGTCTCTCATTCTCTCTGTCTCAAATAAATAAGAAAAAAAAAAAAAAAGAAGTGAGCCCGGAGTCTCTCTAACCATGTCTGTTTAACTCTCGACTCCATTCCTTACAAGCTATGTGGCTTTACGCAAATAAATTCAACCTGATCTCCATTTTTCCCACCTGCAAAATTGAGAAGGCAAAATCTACTTTATTCAGTGCTTTTGATGACTAAATAGGTGAATGCTTGTATAACACTTGGCATGAAGTGCTTGGCTCAATAGATGTTAGCCATGACCATTATTACTTGTCCAGAGGTCAGAGAGGTGGCAAACTTGGCCATCTGAAGTCCCCCAAGAACCCCAAAGTAACTGAAAATGCGTCTGAGTGGAGGCAGTCGTCACAGAGTTCATGTCCTTTATCCCGGGGATGGTGACGCCCTGCCCTCGGCTGTCACCCACACATGTAAAATATGCATGTAAAATATGGCAGCTGATAATAGCAGCTGCTGGAACACACGAGAAGTGACAGCTGCAGGAGAAGAAGGCTGTGGTAGAGCTACGGACTCAAAGCAGAGCCGTCTGAGGCCAGTTAGTGGCCTGGCCATCAGCCCTGCCTGTCTCCAGACCCCACAGGGACCCCTGCCTTCCCATATTGTGCAGAAGTGTCATTTCCCTGTGACATCCTTTGTTGGGAAAGGCTGGATAAATGAGTCACATAATGAGCAGGACTCCCTAGGCTTCCGATGAAGATCAGATAAATCTCGCTCTTGGACAACATCTGTTCTTAGAGGAGTCTTGTTAGCATCTCAGGCACAGAGTCCGAGTTGGGTGAAATAAGCGGGGCAGTTGTGTGAAAGACAATCCCAAGAACGTCAAAGTGGTCTGGGACTAAGGTGTTGTCCCTGCTCTCTGCTTGCTGGGGAATTCTGACCCTTTGTTTCAAGGCCCTGCTCAAATGCCACGTCCTCCAGAAAGCTTGGCATGGTATTTGCTTCCTGACATCAAGTGCTCCTATGCTTGGCTTGCCCGGGGCTCATCCAGGCTGTGCCAGTCCTGATGTTGGAAAACCTCCTTATTCTAATTTCCCTTCTGCCCCTGTCACTCCAGCCCTGAGCCTGTCCCATGTGAGGACTCTCACCGGCCCTTGAGGGATCACTTCCTGCTGGGAGCTCCGAGCATCCTCCTCACCATCCTCCTCCAGTTCATTGGGGTCAGATTTGCCTTCGGCAATGGACAGAGAGACCCATATGTTAGCATTGGTGATGACGTCATTGTGGTCATCCCTGGGGCCTCTGGACACTGGAAGCCCTCTGGGGCTCCCCACAGCTGTATCAGCAGCAATGTGGTTCTCAGCTTTGGAGCTGGAGAGGGGGAGTTTCACCATCAGCTGGGGCTCTGTCTTGGGCCAGGGCAGCAGGCAAGGCCTGGTGAAGAAGCTGCAAATGGCCTTTCTGGTATGATGGCCAATCCTGGATCCATGCCAGGGCGACCTGCAGGTTGTTCACCTCCCTGTCTTCATTTGGAGCTACAAGGTTGTCGGCACTGAAGGAGTTCAGCAGCAAGGTGAGGAACAGGTTGAGCACCTGGAGAGAAGGAGTGGAAGCAAAGATGGCTCGACCAACGACGAGCTGAGTCCCTCCATAGTCTGCCAGGTTGGCAGCCAGAGGGCAGGACAGCCACACCTGGGCCTCTCCCTGCCCACCCAACATGCTTTCCCTCTTGGGGGAATGGACATTTTGAAAGCCACTGAAGGGAGTCTTGCAGATGTCCCAGGCGACCTGCCTCATGTGAACAAGGCTTGGAAGCACATTTTCTGTCATAGAGAAGGATCACCCCTGCCAAACCAAGGGACGTTCAGGGATAAGGGAGAGGAACACGTATGGGTCTACCCTGAGGCCACTGTCATCTGCCAAAGCCCTGGGTTCTTTTCCTCACTCTGGGATCCTGGGCAATCTCCTTGCTGTTTCCAACTTCATGTTCTTCCCCCATGAGCTAGAAGTGGGGACTCCCTCCCTTTTGGAGTGGTTGTGAAGAGGAAACTACCCGAGGGCTGTAAAAGTGCTCAGGAAGGGAAACTTCCTGCCTGAGGGTTCGGGGCCCCTGTAGCTCTGCAGGCCTGCTGACCTCAGCCTGGAAGAAAGGATCTTCAGCCAACCCCCTAACTCAGGAATGGGGGGGAAGGCATCTGTGGCTCCATGCCCCAGGTGGGAAAGATTGAAAAGTCTGGATTTGTTGTTTCATCTCTCCTGGTTTAGCTATCTTGTGTCTGTAAAACTCATACAGGAAAATAATCCAAGTTGGTTGACTTTCAGGGCAGTAAGAAAGGGACTTCTGAGGGTCCATATGTCCCCCTCCAGTAGCCAGTGCTGGTGCAGCAAGGGTGCCTAGAACCACAGTGGGTGAGGGTGAGCTGAGGGCAAGGGGCCAACTAGGATAGAGAAGGGGTGCTGGGGCCAAATGGGGCTCCCCCAAATGTGGAAGTGGATTTTGTTATTGACATTGTGGCATTGGATGTGGCCCATGACCCAGCTTCTCTCTTTCATCTTGTCCCATAGTGCCCACCCTCCTGCTCTTAGCTAGGACCTGTGTATCTTAGAGAAAGCAGTCAGCTCTCACAGCACTAGAGAAAAATATCTTCTGAGAACCCCTAGAGTGGGGAAGGAAATTTTTCTTCAACGACTGACAGCTAACAGTTACTGAGTTCCTGTTGTGGCCTAGACACTGCACTAGGCAATTTGCCTGTGTCATCTCCTGTAATTTCATTCCCCGGGTAAGCCTCTGAGTAAGCACTATTTTCTTGATTGTAAGGAAATTAAAGCTGGAGATTGTCTCTTGTGCTGGGTCTTCCAGCCTTACTAGTGGTAGAACTGGGATTCTAAACAGGTCTTTCCATCCCTCTCCTATGTGCTCACACCAGCAAGTCAAGTTACCTCCCCCATGGGACAGTTCTTAGAACAGCCCCACATGACTTTGCAAAGTTTGAAGAATTACAGCCTGGGAGGTATGATGGGGGCATAAAAATGTGCAACCTCAAAGCTTTTTAGGATAACCCATAAGTCTCCTCCATGGCCCCCAAGACAGCACTTACCACCAGGTCCCCCAGCAGCATCACTGTCAAGAAAAGGATGAGGCATATGGATTTCTGGCCAACTTCCATGCAGGCCCACATGTTCTCGATCCACTCTCCACACAGGATCCGGAAGATGATGAGGAAGGAGTGGAAGAAGTCGTGCATGTGCCAGCGTGGCCATTCTTCATTGGGCGCGGAGATATTATGCCGGTTGTCCCAGTAATTATCCCCAAGTATCTGCTTGCCCACCAGAGCGAAGACAAAGACAATGATGGCCAGGATGATGGTGAGGTTCCCCAGCGCTCCCACCGAGTTCCCGATGATCTTGATGAGCGTGTTTAAGGTTGGCCAGGACTTGGCTAGCTTGAAGACCCACAGCTGCAGAGAAACAGAGACTGTCATGTCCTGGCTGTTCTTCTCATCACCTTTCATCTCCAGTCTTGACCTGAAACCAAGGGTCAGGGAGAAGCACAAGGCAGCTCATTTCGTTAAGATGGGGGTGCTCCCAGGAAGCTGCTTTTCGAGACCTTTCTGTCTGGAAAATATGACCAGCCTTCTATGGGTCCTCATGTATCAACACTCTTCAGCAACTGTGGCAGTCAGGAGTTTTATAGTGGGGTGGTGGTCTCGCCATATGTATGCTATTCTGTAGCCACAGGCTTCCTGAATGTTGGCCTATTCCATGGGGGTATGATGGAACTCACAAGTAAGTGAGAATGATCAGCTTTTGACCGGGAGTAAGCTTAGCCATCTGCAGGGAGATCAGGACCCACTGTATTTGAGAGGTATTGGTGAGTCATATCTTGGGGTATTTCTCATCTTGGGGCCACGGACAGCTTCTGCAACCACCACCAACTCTGAAATGGCAAGTATATGGTTTCATGGACCCAGCATTCACATGTTTGTTTAGTTGGCCAACCAAAGTACTCACGTCATTGAATGCCAGCCATGCATGTGCCTGGCGCTGTGTGAACCTGTGGGGTGTATGGAGAGAGATATGTGGGCTCCTGCCCTCATGGAACTAATGGCTTAGTTACAAAGAATAGGCAAAGATCTAAAAAGCCTTCGTTGTAAACCCTAACGTGCTAAGTCCCACAAGGGAGCATAAACACTATGCATATAGATGTGTAAACATTTAAAAAATACATTTGTGCGGTTCTTTAGTTTGTTAGAAAGAAATATCTGGGTTCTGCTGTCATGGGTATTTATGGAGCATCTAGAAAGAGTCTGGCTCTGGCCTAGGGGTTAAGATGCAATGCTGAACAGAAGAGTGCAACAATAGTTTTAGCAGCCACACAGCAGTAAGCCCTGAGAGAGGTTTAATCCTCTCATATGGGCAGTTCCATTCCCACTTCTCTTTGTGATGGGGCGGGTGTGCAGACCCAACCTGAATTTATTCTCCTCATACTGGAAGCAGAGCCTAAAACACCAGTTTTGTAGACTAAACAGAGGCAGCACATAAGCCCAAACAAACCCTCAGCATTGGAAACTAGATGGAGCCCTTTTGCAGAGGGTATTGGGAGAATGCCAAGTTTCCTTAGCAGCATCATTGCTACAGGTTTCCACTGTCACAGTAAACTCTGGACAAGTACAAAGGCAGAGACTGAAGTAGGATCCTTGTGGGGCATGACTGGGGACAGTGAGGGACACATGGGCATGCTCACTGGCCATAAGCAAAGGGCCAGGCTTTGACTCTTGCCTTAATTAAATCGAAGTTTCCACTGGTTCCTTAGTTAGTTGGGGTGGGGGTGGGGAGTTTAGAAATTAATATTAGAGTCCTGTTAGGTAGCAATTTGTTGTCCATAATTAAGCTTATGTTAAACTGCAAGCAAATTGTGTGTAATTGTCATTAGAGGGCATGAACTGAGTGATCCTCTATGAATTCTTTTGTTGTCTTTTCAGAAGGCAAGAGAATAAGATCCCTGTGCTTGCTGTTATAGAGATATCTAGGGGCTTGGGGGCATTGTTTGTGCATAACACTGACTTCTGTGCATTGATAGATAAAGATAAAAACAAACAAAAACAGAACAAAACAAAACAAAAAAACAGAATATGATCAAATATGATCAGGCTGGTACATAGATCAGTGCCACACACTAGATTTTGGGTGTATTTTGGTCTGTTAGAAGAAAGTGCCTCCCAAAATTTTAAAGAAAGAAAAACTTATATATGTACAAAAATAAGGGTTGATATGATGAAGGGATGGAATATGAGTGTAAAGATGGAAATTATAAAAAATTTTATAAAGGAATTGATAAGAAGTTGTTTGAAAAAAGAAAGAAGAGGATTTAAAAAAAAAGAAAAAGAAAAAGGAGAGAATGTGATCAGGCAGGGGAGTAGAAA
>NW_027686385.1:0-366 GCF_054177405.1 Leptonychotes weddellii | reverse complement strand
ATTTGAGAGCGAGAGCACGCGTGAGAGAGAGCATGACTGGGGAGGGGAGGGGCAGAGGGAGAGGGAGAAGCAGGCTCCCCATTGAGCGTGGAGACTGATGTGGGGCTCGATCCCAGGACCCTGGGATCATGACCTGAGCCGAAGGCAGACGCTTAACAAACTGAGCCACCCAGGCGCCCCTGAACCCTTTTTTTTTTTTTAAATCTCAGGCTGCAAGCACTGACTTCAGTGACTCTTATTATGTTTCTGATACTTGAGGAAACATGAAACTAGGTTTTGATTTCTTGTGTTTCCTATATGATTTATAGTGAGAGCATGGTTTAAAGAAGCACGTGACTAATGGCTTGGAGGTGCAGTGAGCCAGGT
>NW_027686384.1:0-366 GCF_054177405.1 Leptonychotes weddellii | reverse complement strand
TATCATTATCATTACTGCCATTCATTTAATTTATATATAAGTATTCACAAGCATATATGTATATGTGTATACATATGTGTATATACATAATTGAATACATTTACATTATTACATAGAATATTGTTGTTCACATTTATATTATTGATGTTGTTATTATTTAGAACAAGCTCTTATCTTTAACTCAATTAAGAATAAGAAAAAATAAAGTTTTTGTTTTACCTTCACTTATTCCTTCTTCTATGCTCTTCTTTGATATAGATCCAAGTTTCTGACCTATATTATTTCCCTCTTCTTTATAAAGATTTTATTTATTTATTTGACAGAGAGAGACACAGCGAGAGAGGGAACACAAGCAGGGGGAGTGGG
>NW_027686383.1:0-366 GCF_054177405.1 Leptonychotes weddellii | reverse complement strand
CGGATCCCGAAAGGCACTTGTGATGGAGAGAACATCCTGTATTTACTGTATTTCATATTGACCATGTGTTTAGACTCTAAATGTGCCATTTATTGAAGTTTGAAGCCTCTTAGGAGGCTGGTGTCTTCTTGCTGCCAGTCCTGCCTCCCCCACCCCACTGCACGTCTACAGAGAGTGGCCACATAACTCAGTGATGGCTTGTGTGCAGAAAGTAAAAGCTTAAAACCTGGGATGGTGCTTCCCGGGGGAGCAATGACATTAGTGGTAATTAGGCTTCTACCAAAGGATAGCCCATTTTAACCCAGAAGTGCCAGGGAGCTTAACCTCTGGGCACATCAGAGCTCTGTGGGAGAAAGAAAGCATTTG
>NW_027686382.1:0-366 GCF_054177405.1 Leptonychotes weddellii | reverse complement strand
TTTTTTTTAAAGATTTTATTTATTTATTTGAGACAGAGAGAATGAGATACAGAGAGCATGAGAGGGAGGAGGGTCAGAGGGAGAAGCAGACTCCCTGCCGAGCAGGGAGCCCGATGCGGGACTCGATCCCGGGACTCCAGGATCATGACCTGAGCCGAAGGCAGTCGCTTAACCAACTGAGCCACCCAGGCGCCCCTGTTTTAAGGTTTTCTTAATATAGACTTTGCACCAATTTTTTTTTTCAAGTAATCTCTACACCCAACATGGGGCTCGAACTCACGACCCCAAGATCAAGAGTTAGATTGCCTGCCAACTGAGTAAGCCAGGCACCTTGATTTTGCACATTGCTTATAACATTTGGTCTTC
>NW_027686381.1:0-366 GCF_054177405.1 Leptonychotes weddellii | reverse complement strand
GGTCGACCTGCCCAACCCAGAATTAGATAAAATCAAACACTTCCAGTCGGTGTTTGGAAGTGAGCGCGTCTGGTCTGTGTGTGCACACGCTGCCCAACGGCCCGCTGGTGGCCGCCGCCCGCGCCACGGTGGGTTATACATCACGCCCGGCCTCCCAGCGCGTCCAGTCCTTGCGGGAGCGCTGTCCGCCCCCCGCACTGCGCGGCGTCGCCCTCGCAAGCACGTTGCTTCCTTCGCCCACAGCCTTCTGACCCTCTGCTTCCCGGGCTCCAGCCGCGCTCCCGCCTCAGTCCCCGGAGCGCGCGGCACCGTCCCTCGGGGCTCTCCCCGCACAGTCCTCTCCTGCGCACCGCACCGAGGACCCGC
>NW_027686380.1:0-366 GCF_054177405.1 Leptonychotes weddellii | reverse complement strand
GGTGATGGGTATTAAAGAGGGCACGTTCTGCATGGAGCACTGGGTGTTATGCGCAAATAATGAATCATGGAACACTACATCAAAAACTAATGATGTAATGTATGGTGACTAACATAACATAATAATAAAAAAATAAATAAATATAAGGGGTCAGTAGGTTTAAAGTAAAAGAATGGAAAATATATATCATGCTAACATTAATCAAAGGAAATATTAAGGAAGTATCCTATTTTTATAAAAGTCAGACTTCAGAGGGAGGAAAATCTAAGGGATGAAGAGTGGCATTGTATCATGATAAATGGAACATTTCTACAATAAGACATAACAATCACCAAGAAGTGAGCACCAAACAGAGAGCATCAAAAT
>NW_027686379.1:0-366 GCF_054177405.1 Leptonychotes weddellii | reverse complement strand
CTTTGTTCATTCATGGATGGTCTTAACACATGGTTTAAAAATTTCAGCTATACTTAACTGCATTTTATGAGGGGGATTATATTCCTTAGCAGTATTTGCAAATTTGGAAATTCACAAAGGTCTTAGAATATACCTGGCATGAATATAGAGTGTGTTGCCTCTGAGAAGCCATTGTCTGGGGACAGACCAAAGAGACAGGGCTTAAACTGAAAACAGAGATATTATTATAAATCGTCAAATGGTATTATTATAAATAAGAGAGTAAGAGCTTCTGGAGGGTACTTATTACACGGCATAGCAACAGAGAAGGTGTGCATGCCATCTCATCAGGATGTGTGGAAGGGCTGGGAGGCTGGCTGAGTCTTG
>NW_027686378.1:0-366 GCF_054177405.1 Leptonychotes weddellii | reverse complement strand
GAGTCCATCGTCTCTCATGGTTCGTCTCCCCCTCCGATTTCCCGCCCTTCATTCTTCCCCTCCTGCTATCTTCTTTTTTTTTTTTTTAGATTTTATTTATTTATTTGAGAGAGACAATGAGATAGAGAGAGCATGAGGGGGGGAGGGTCAGAGGGAGAAGCAGACTCCCTGCTGAGCAGGGAGCGCGATGCGGGACTCGATCCCGGGACTCCAGGATCATGACCTGAGCCGAAGGCAGTCGCTTAACCAACTGAGCCACCCAGGCGCCCCTCCTGCTATCTTCTTTTTTTTTTTTTTGACTTGGTTCTTAACATAGCCCTCTCCCCCCACAAACAAAATTCTATGCTATTAGGACTCAGCAGCTTT
>NW_027686377.1:0-366 GCF_054177405.1 Leptonychotes weddellii | reverse complement strand
GTAGATATCTGCCATATCTATAAAAGTTATAAATCAGTTGAGGAAGCTTAATCAAGATAGGTTCTGCCCTCCTGTTTTGACAAATCAGCTTTCATAATGAGATAGACAGATTGAATTTAGCATCCTCAGCCTCAGAGTTCCATGCTGGAGCACTGCAGTGTGGTTCCAGCCACTATCCATCACTATTCCACTCCCCTTCCTGTGGCCTATGGTCTGGTTTCTCCTCTTTTTAGCCCCACTCTGATGGACGACATGTGTGTGGATACTACAGATGACATGTCCAAGCTCTATCCATATTCCCAGTACACAACTACCCTTTGGCCACCCACTGGGCCCAGCAGTATGTACACCTGGGAGGGTAGACTC
>NW_027686376.1:0-366 GCF_054177405.1 Leptonychotes weddellii | reverse complement strand
CTTCCGGTCCACTGTGGGCTGTTGCTCGTCAAGTTTTTGGGGGAGTCCGAGGTTATGCGCAGACTTTAGAGTGTCTGGGGGTCGGCCCCCCTGCTATTCCAGGCTCCAGTGTGCATCAGTGGTCTCACAAAGAAATGGGAAATGCGCACATCGCAACCGTGGGTTAGAATGTAGAATGCAAGTCCTGAAAACAAATATGGTACGTAGGGGAGGAGAACTCTTGTTCCATCCTGCTCGTTACATTTCTACTTTCTTAGGCCTTTTCTCCTCTTTTTGGTGATGTTTCTATTTGTTTTGTTTTTTTTGTTTGTTTGTTTATTTGTTTGTTGAAGATTATTTATTTATTAGAGAGAGAGCACAAGCAGG
>NW_027686375.1:0-7135 GCF_054177405.1 Leptonychotes weddellii | reverse complement strand
TGGTGGATGATCCTTTTAATGTATTGTTGGATCCTATTAGCTAGGATTTTGTTGAGGATTTGGAATCCATATTTATCAGGGATATCAGTCTGAAATTCTCCTTTTTGATGGGGTCTTTGCCTGGTTTGGGGATTAAGGTAATGCTGGCCTCACAGAATGAGTTTGGAAGTTTTCCTTCTGTTTCTATTTTTTGAAACAGCTTCAGTAGAATAGGTTTATTTCTTCTTTGAATGTTTGGTAGAATTGCCCAGGGAATCCATCAGGCCCTGGACTCTTGTTTTTTGGGAGGTTTTTGATCACTGCTTCAATCTCGTTACTGGTTATTGGCCTATTCAGGTTGTCAATTTCTTCCTATTTCAGTCTTGGCAGTTTATAGGTTTCCAGGAAGGCATCCATTTCATCCAGATTGCTCAGCTTATTGGCATATAGTCGCTGATAATAATTTCTAATAATTGTTTCTATTTAGGTCTCCTACTCCTTTGCCATCTTGCTCCTTCCTATTTTTTATTTTTTTAAGTCATCACATTTTTATTATGTTCAGTTAGCCACCATATAGTACATTTTTTTATGTAGTGTTTATATCGTACATTAGTTTTTTATGTAGTGTTCAATGATGTAATTGCGTATAACACCCAGTGCTCATCACAACTTGTGCCCTCCTTAATACCCATCACCCGGCTATCCCATTCCCCCACTCCCTCCCCTCTGAAATCCTCAGTTTGTTTCCCAGAGTCCATAGTTTCTCATGGTTTATCTCCCTCTCTGATTTCCCCCCCTTCAGTTTTCCCTCCCTTCCCCTATTGTCTTCCGTGCTATTCCTTCTGTTCCACATATGAGTGAAACCATATGGTAATTGTCTTTCTCTGCTTGACTTATTTCACTTAGCATAATCCCCTCCAGTTCCATCCATGTTAATGCAAATGATAAGTATTCATCCTGTCTGATGGCTGAGTAATATTCCATTGTATATATGGACCATATCTTCTTTATCCATTCATCTGTTGAAGGGCATCTCAGCTTCTTCCACAGTTTGGCTATTGTGGAATTGCTGCTATGAACATTGGGGTGTATGTGCCCCTTCTTTTCACTACACCTGTATCTTTGGGTTAAATAACTAGTAGTGCAATTACTGAGTCATAGGGTAGCTCTATTTTTAACTTCTTTAGGAACCGCTACACTGTTTTCCAAAGTGGCTGTACCAGCTTGCATTCCCACAAACAATGTAAGAGGGTTCTCCTTTCTCCACATCCTCGCCAACATTTTTTGTTTCCTACCTTGTTAATTTTTGCCATTCTAACTGGTATAAGGTGGTATCTCATTGCGATTTTAATTTGAATTTCTCTGATGGTTAGTTATGTTGAACATTTTTTCATGTGTCTGTTAGCCATTTGTATGTCTTCTTTGGAGAAGTGTCTGTTCGTGTCTTCTGCCCATTTTTGACTGGATTATTTGTTTTTTGGGTGTTGAGTTTGAAAAGTTCTTTATAGATCTTGGATACCGGCCCTTTATCTATAGTGTCATTTGCAAATATCTCCTCCCAGTCCGTGGGTTGCCTCTTTGTTTTGTTGACTGTTTCCTTTGCTGTGCAGAAGTTTTTATCTCAATGAAGTCCCAAAAGTTCCTTTTCCCTTTTGTTTCCCTTGCCTTTGGAGATGTGTCTTGAAAGAATTTGCTATGGCTGATGTGAAAGAGGTTATTGCCTATGTTATCCTCTAGGATTTTGATAGATTCCTGTCTCACATTGAGGTCTTTCATCCATTTAGAGTTTATCTTTGTATACGGTGTAAGAGAATGGTCCAGTTTCATTCTTCTGTATGTAGCTCTCCAATTTTCCCAGCACCATTTATTGAAGAGGCTGTCTTTTTTTCCATTGGATATTCTTTTCTGCTTTGTCAAAGATTAGTTGACCATAACATTGAGGGTTCATTTCTGGGTTCTCTATTCTGTTCCATTGGTCTATATGTCTGTTTTTGTGCCAATACCATGCTGTCTTGGTGATCACAGCTTTGTTTTAAAGACTTATTTATTTATTTTGAGAGAAAAAGAGAGAGAGAGATTGAGAGAGAGAGAAAGAGCTAGCAGGGGGAGGGGCAGGGGGAGAGGGAGATGGAGAATCCCAAGCTGACTCCCTGCTGAGCACAGAGCCCGACTCAGGGCTTGATTCCACAACCCTGAGATCATGACTTGAGCCAAAATCAAGAGTTGGTTGCTCAATCATCTTATCCACCCAGCACCCCAAGAGACTCTTAACTATAGGAAACAAATTGAGGGTTACTGGAGGGGAGGTGGGGGGGGGACAGGGTAATTGGGTGATGGGCAATAAGGAGAGCACTTGATGTAATGAGCACTGGGTGTTATATGCAACTGATAAATCTCTAAATTCTACCCCTTAAACTAACAATATACTATATATTAACTAAATTAAATTTAAATTTAAAAAATTTTTAAATAAATAAAAAAATTAAAAAATAGAGTCAACAGTGATGGTGTTAGGGGAAAAAGCAAGTTTCGATTTCAACTCTCTTCATCTGTAACTCTGAATAAAACCTGTACTTTTTGAGAAGCCATTTAGCAAGCTGACTGAGAGTCATACTGATGGCATTAGGTAAGGTAACAGTAGTTCCTGTAACAAATAAACTCCAAAATGTCATTGACTAAGCACAAAAGTGGTTAATATCCCCCTTCTGTATTAGTGGAGGATGGACAAACAGGTTTGAAAGGAGTCTATTCTCCAACTTCAGGCTTATGGAAGCTCTTCTGCCTTGTATGCACAGCTTTCAAGGTCATCCAAGAGTCCTTTCCATTTTCGTTAACTGAAAAGAAAAAAGAACATGGCAGAGTCCCATGAGGGAGGTTTATATGGGCCAACTTAGAAAGTGGTGCACATCACATCCCTTCACGTTCTACTGGCTATAAATCAGTGAAGTGGTCCCACCTGAGAGCAAGGGGAGCAAGAGGAGCAGGGAGATGTAGATGAAGCCTCATCCTAGTGACAAATCTATAGTCTGGAATCAGGCGTAGAGGGAGTTTTGAATTCTGGGTGGATAGTGGCTTTGCTACACAAGTGATATTAGCTTTTGTCTCCATTATGATCACAGTCATCATCATAGCCAGGAAGAATTGGAACTAACTGTTTTCCAAAGTTCCTTTTAACCCTAAAAGACTACTATATCACAGCCAGAAGGTTGTGAAAGCACTATTTTTCTCCCCTGGGAGACAATAGATTGCTATGGTTAAGAGGAAGTATAGTCTCTGGAGACAGTTTGGGTTTCAAATCCATTTCTATTTTTTACTAGCTATGTGATCTTGGGTGAGATTTACCTTTTGGTCCCCAGTTTCCTCATTAGGAAATGGGCAAGGTTGGCATGTACAGTGCTGACACTGATTCTGGCCCACCCTCTGTTTCTGTTGAAAAAAAAAAAATCTGTTTTATAAAACAGTCTGTTTTGTTTATTGGAACCACAGCCACCAATGTCAGAGATGGATGTCCCAGCTCAAGCAGAGAGCAAATTCTCCCTTCCTCCATCTAAGTTTTTCTTAGACCCTCAGGTGGATTGAATGATGATGCCCTCATTGGTGAGGGTGATCTTTACTTAGTCTACCAACTCAAATGCTAATCGCTTCCTGTAAAACCCTCACAGACACACCCAGAAATGATGTTTTACATGTTATCTGGACATTCCTTATCAGTTGAGTTGACACATAAAATTAAGCATCAAACCCACCCAAAGGGCAAGGGCCATGGAATATTCATCTGCCAACTCTTGTCTATCATGAATCTGAGGGCTGTTCCCATGGCATTCATTCCTTGGTATTTCTAGCCCGCTCCGTATGTGGTGTAAGCAAGGGACACTGAGAGCCCCCCAAAAATGTGTTGCCCCCAGGCAAAATGTCACAGGTGTTAGAATTGAAAATGTAGGCTAACATCCAGGAAATGCTAAGTGCTGCGGACATGATCAGGCACAGACCATATTCCGAACTCTTGTCTCCCCTCCAGGTGCTGTGCTCCATCGTTGCAGGAGTGCTGCACTACCTCTACCTGGCCTCCTTCACCTGGATGTTCCTTGAAGGGCTGCACCTCATCCTCACCATTAGGAATCTCAAGGTGGCCAACTACACCAGTGCAGGCAAATTCAAGAAGTTCATGTACCCTTTAGGCTATGGGATTCCAGCTCTCATTGTGGCTGTGTCTGCAATAGTAGGACCCCAAAATTATGGATCACATACTCAGTAAGCATGATGTGTGCCTTTATGGTGGAAGTGGCGTCTGTGGCTGATACATGATCTGAAATCAAAAAACATTTCAGTCCATTTCCTGTTATGAATTATACTTCACAAAACCAGTCCCATTTTAAGCCAGAATTCTATTTTCTCTTAGAAATTCCTAGAGGAATGCTTCTCAGCATCTTTGGAGTTGGATCGTTTTGAGACTTTTGGTGAAATCTAGGGCTAATTTCCCCAAACAAGGAAATATACCTTTCAGACAAATGTACTTACACATAAAATTTTGAACACAACTTCAGGACATTAGGGACAAAAAAGTATACTCAGAAAATTCAGGGACAGAAAAGCCCACCTCTGGCCTCTGTGTTCTGGAGGATTCTGGAAGAGCTTGAGATTCATCCCAAAATGTAAAGAGTAACAACAATAGCAACAAATCTTGAAGGCCTGTGATGCATCAGAGATAGTGCATATCATGTCTCATTCTCCCCGTGATCCTGTGGGGTAAGCACGGTTCATCACCCATACTCAGGACATCTGGGTCCTAGCGCATCTAAGAAACTTTCTTAAGGTCTCAGCTAAAAACAGAATAAGTCAGAATTCCTCACTAAAGGAATTGCTGCCTCACTAAAGAAGTTTGCAAAGCTCTGCAAAGTTAGTTGAAGACATTAGTATTTTGGCAATGGGGCTTCGGTTAGGGAGTAGGCATGCATGTGCTAAAACAACATGATGAAGGTGTCTCTCTTGAAGAAAAAAAGATGTCCTGTCTCCAGCCTGAACCCTATGTCCTGCTAGAATGATTCTGGAGATCTCATGGTAGCATAGATCAAGGGTTGACAAACTTTCTATAAAGGGCCAAATGGTAAATGTTTTTGTCTCTGAGGGCCATATGATCTTTGTGGCAATTACTCAATGTTGCCCTTGTGGTGGGAGAGCAGCCAATTCATAGACCATATATAAATGGATGGGTGTGGTTATGTTTCAATAAAGCTTTATTTACAAAAACAAGGGGTGGACTGGATTTGGACTGTGGGTCATCATTTGTAAAACTTGGAAGAGAACTTAAGTGTCGGAGCTTTTCTGCTCACTGAGTGTTGGCAATTGCTTGTTACATTTACTAGTTTTATGCTGCCAGGTCTTTGTTCAGGATAATTTATACTATCTTTGCCAACATAAGGCATGATTTAATAAAAAGTATTTGGGCAACAGTGTACTTGATACCTGGAAAATATTTAGTGTTGGTAGGTATTCTTGTAGTTAAATTACTACTTTTACTCTCTTTCTGATAGCAATCATTATTTGGGGGCACTATTTATTGAACCTTACCTCTTTGCCAGGAACCATACTCAAAAACTACATACACATTATCTCATTTGATCTTTCCTACAAGATCTATCTATATGGGGAAAACTGAAAAAGTCTGATGAAAAAAATCAAAGAAGATTCAAATAAATGGAGAGATAGTCCATGTTCATGGATAGGAAGATTCAATATTGTCAAGAAGTCAGTCAGTTCCTCCCAAATTGATCTATAGATTCAATGCATTCACAATAACAATCTCAGAAAATTATTTTGTAGATATTGATAAACTGATTCTAATGTTTATATAGAGAAGCAAAAGATCCTAAGTAGCTAACACAATATTGAAGGAGAGGAATGAAGTCAGAGGACTGACCCTATCTGACTTCAAAACTTGGCATATAGCCACTGTAATCATGTAATCTTTTCAATACTTCCATTTGCCCCCACTTTACACTTGAGGAAACTGAGGCTTAGAGCATATAGCTTGTGTCAGATGAGGACCCATGTCTGATGGCACTAAAATCTAGGTTCTGAATGAAATGGTTCCCAGCACTGGTTGGATCTTGCTACAGGAGTCTGAATTCAAACTCTCTGCCCTCTGAGAAATAGGCAGCTCATGCATACCCTTCTCTCAACAGCTGCTGGCTCAAGCTCAATAAAGGGTTCATCTGGAGTTTCATGGGGCCAGTGGCAGTCATTATCTTGGTAAGTGACTAGTGATAGTTATTTATGGGTGTGTCTGCCCTGGGTTGGCCTAGCATGGAGTGCATTTCTTGCTGTGAAAATGGAAATGAAGTGAAGATAAGAAAATATAGCCTAATGTGATTAATTCCTCTTCCTAGAAATACTGTCTTCATATGTCTTTCCCTTGCTCCCTTATGGATTACTAAGGGAGCTGTGATATAATATAACTCTCTGCTGGGGATTCTTGTAAAAACCTATGTTTGTTCATTCAACAAACATTTAGCAAGTATCTACTCTGCACAGAGTGACATGTTCTCCTGTTTGCCAACAACTTTCTGATCACATCCATTGTCCTGGTATAGACATTAATAGTAATCTTTCACTTTCAAGGGATCTTGGTTTGAATGATACATTATATAGTCACCCTAATTAAGCACCAAGTGCCCCAGGTCCATATACACACAATGTGCTGTATAAAATACCAGAGCATAACATCCTATGAAGCCAGTATCTTTTGGAAAAAGATACTTAGGTCCACCTCAAATTGGGTTTCATGACATGGTCTCAAAATAAAATTCCAAGTCAATATTTCATTCTGTGTCCACAGATAAACTTGGTGTTGTACTTCCAAATTCTGTGGATTTTGAGAAGCAAACTTTCCTCCCTCAATAAAGAAGTTTCTACCATTCAGGACACCAGGTAAGAAGGTCCCAGAATCAGTGGTATCCACAGATTTTTCCTACAAGGCTACTTTTCTTTCTACCTGGGAAAGAAAAACCTATACAAAAATCTGATATAAACGCTCAGCATCAGGGAAATCCAAATCAAAACCTCAATGAGATACCACCTCACACCAATCAGAATGGCTAAAATTTACAAGTCAGGAAACGACAGATGTTGGCGGGGATGCGGAGAAAGGGGAACCCTC
>NW_027686374.1:0-366 GCF_054177405.1 Leptonychotes weddellii | reverse complement strand
TGTTCAAAATTTTGATGTCTGCTACCAGATGGGAATGATGCTCTTTTTGTTTTATGGCCAGCTGTGTTGGCCATGTTTTGAAACTTGAGTAATGTATGGAGCCCTTTTAAACAAAAAAACAAAAACAAGGCAAAATTTTCCCAAATCCTAGAATGGACTTAAAGTAATATAAATGTGGAATTATGTATGCACATACGTTTGTTCATAAAGAAAATTACAAAATAAGTACTAAAACCACAAAAACAAAAATTGAAATCAACATTAATTTGATGGATGATGTTACATCATTGCATATGATGTAAATGATTATGTGACTGCTCTAGCTCTGGGTTTTTTGTGTTTAGCAAACACTCAGTACCATGTACC
>NW_027686373.1:0-366 GCF_054177405.1 Leptonychotes weddellii | reverse complement strand
TGGGTGGGAGAACCATGAACTGTGTTCCACAACAATGCTATCTGTAGTGAGAAACTTGTTTTTGTTTTCGTTTTACTTTCCAGGCCCTTTAGACTGATACTTTTGTAAAATACAATAAAAATTAGTAAGTAGGAAAATGGGATGAAAAAAGACACATACAAAATACAGCCTAAACTTTTTACTATTAGATTTAATCAATATAAAATAACTTTGTCAAATTCCTGTAAGAGTTTCTAAACTCTTACACTATTTATGCACTTCTCTCATGAAGGATCTGTAAACACACAGCTCAAGGACTGGCACTGGTCTGTGGATCCCACTTTGGCTGTTCTACAGCACCACCCAGAGCTCTCCATGTCTGTCTTA
>NW_027686372.1:0-366 GCF_054177405.1 Leptonychotes weddellii | reverse complement strand
GGGTGCAGAGTCTTGAATGCTTTTTGTGTCTCAAGTGCTGATTCATTTTTATTTCCTTTGGAGGAAACTTAAACTCTGTACATCTGGTTTTTCTATAGCAAAATGATAAAGATCAGTTCTCTGGAAAGAATCATATTGCAAGATGCCCTAAAACTTTCAGGTGAGCAAACCTTGTATAACTTAAAGATAAATATTCCTAATCCTTGTCTTCATGGTTGTAGAAATCTGGACTGTGCTTTGTTATTGTTAAGTCAGTAGCAAAACTGTATTCATTATTCTTTCTTAACCTAGCATATCAACCAATCCTTGATTCTAGCCATCACCAATTCTTCCCAAGAGACAAATCACAAATGCCTCCCTTTCTAG
>NW_027686371.1:0-366 GCF_054177405.1 Leptonychotes weddellii | reverse complement strand
TGGTTCTATCACTTGCCAGAAGCGGCCGACGGAGGCCCCTCCCCCGCCGTCTATCCTCCCGAATATCGCCTCGGATTCACTTCTCCGCACGTCCTACCTTCCAGAAAGTGGTCACTTTTCTGTTCAGAGAGTTGTTGCTATTCCTTTCTTCGATCTCCTGTTGAGTTTGTAGGTGTTCAGAATGGTTTGATCCCTATCCTGCTGAATTCCTGAGAGGAGACGAAATCCAGGTCTCCTACTCCTCCGCCATCTTGCTCCGCACCCCCCGCGAACATCTCTTTTGATCCCCAACCCAATCCCTGTCTCTTCCCCCACCATACCCAAAGTTGGCAGTTACCAGCTAAGGAAGTATTTATCACATGTATG
>NW_027686370.1:0-366 GCF_054177405.1 Leptonychotes weddellii | reverse complement strand
TGCTTGACTTAGCACGAAGAACTATTTAATTATCTATAACTTTGTGTTCTGTTAATTAGTACCAAGTGGAGATAAAATTGTTTTCCGATTTGTCCCTCCCATGTTTAAAAATCTATCCAAAGCTTAATTGTGGCCTAAAGTCAGGCCTGTTTTAAAGAACAGAAAGACTGGGCTTGCTGGTTTACTATATTTTATTCTTATTGATAAGAACTTGGTGGGAATGTAAGAGCTGGTTTAGAGATGGTTTGCTAAGGTTTCTACTACTTTTGGATTGTGTCTGTCGGGAGTGATGGTTTTATCTGTCTTTTGTACATTGTTTTCCCTTTCTACATTTTGCTAATTATCCTGTATATAAGTTTAATATAT
>NW_027686369.1:0-366 GCF_054177405.1 Leptonychotes weddellii | reverse complement strand
TGTATTACTAAACATAAGAAGTCAATATGAAAGACTACCTACTAAATGATTCCAACAATATGATATTTTTAAAAAGGCAAAACTATGGAGACAATAAAAAGATCAGTGGTTGCCAGGAGTTAGGGGGAAGGCAGGATGAATAGGTGGGCACAGAGAACTTTTTAGGGTAGTGAAACTATTCTGTATGATATAATGGGGGATACATGTCATATATTTGTCAAAACCCAGAGAATGTACACCACCAAGTGTGAACCATAACGTAAACTCTGTACTTTTGGTGATAAGGATGTGTTCATGTAGATACATCAATTGTAACAAATGTACCACTCTGGTGCAGGATGTAGATAATGTGCATGTGTGAGTGCA
>NW_027686368.1:0-366 GCF_054177405.1 Leptonychotes weddellii | reverse complement strand
TTTTTTTACCCAAATTTAGGAAGCTATTTACCCAATAGAATGTGAATCTAGATAAGGGGTCTATATTAGTAAATGCATGGCTGTGTGAACCTTGCTTGAGGGATTGTGGTAAGGAAGCATGAGGTCTGTCATTGTTATAGCCACTTCTGGTCTGTTACTGAGGCCCAGGGGATACTTCTGAGCCTGTGTAGTATTGGCAGGAAACATAGTACACTTCAGGCTTCTTCAATTTATTCATGTCCTGTCCTTTGATAAGATGTTGTTCAAATTCCTCCATAAAAGTAAAGAATTGGGACCATAACATCTCACCACATTTGAGGTCCTTCAGAGACTAAGATTCTCACATTTTGGTTTCTGGTCATTGAG
>NW_027686367.1:0-366 GCF_054177405.1 Leptonychotes weddellii | reverse complement strand
TGTGGTGTCCCTACCTTAACTACATCAGTGTCCCCCAGCCCAAAGACCCTCTGTCTTACCCTTTCCAGAATATGCATCTCCCATGGTCTCTGATGGGACTGGGGGGACTGGGTGGGGAAGGGACCTCCCTGCTCAGGGTGGGGAGGGGGTCTGGCAGACTAACTACTCCTTAAACTGACTTCCTATGGGTTTACTTTGTTGTTGCTCTCTTGTTTTATTGTTGCTGTTTTGGTTTTTAATAATAGATTTTAGTTTTTAGAGCAGCTTTAAGCTCACAGTAAAATTGAGGGGTAAGTACAGAGGGTTCCCATATAGCCCCTGCTCCCCCCAGACACACAACCTCCCCACCATCAACATCCCCCACAG
>NW_027686366.1:0-366 GCF_054177405.1 Leptonychotes weddellii | reverse complement strand
TCAGCCCTTCTCCACCAAGAGCCTGAGAAACGGCGGTCTATGCTAGCCTCTCCCGGCCGACCGTCTCCAGCCACAGGACGGCCCCCGTCCTACCCCTCTGTCCTCGCCACCAAGGTGGATGGGGCAGCGCTGGCCCCGAGCCTCCCGCCGGCCCCGCCAATCCACCTTCGTCCTGGGAGGCTGAGAGAACCCCTGCACTGTGACTCACACACCCTACAACTCACCCACTTGGAGTGCGTCGCCCGTAGTCCTTCGTGTGGTGTTCGGGGCTGTGCCCCCACCGGCAGTTGAGAGCACGCTCACCACCTGGAAACAGCCCAGTGCTTGCTGCCTATCGCTCCCCGTCCCGCCTGCCCGCCAGCGTCC
>NW_027686365.1:0-366 GCF_054177405.1 Leptonychotes weddellii | reverse complement strand
TGGTTGAGAATTAGACTTAAGTGGCATGTACTTGGCATGTTTATATTTTAAGAATAATTAATTGTACCATTTATGTCTTTAGACATTAAAACAGCATGATTTTAAGACTCTGATTGCTTATGCTTTTTTTTGAATTTTGTTTTTATGTCTTTCCTCTTTTTTTTGGTGGGGGGGTGAAGCAGAATTGCATTATGGACTCTGGAGTCAGATTGCCTGACTTTGAATCCTGGTTCTGTTGCTTACTGGCTTATGACTTTGGGCATATAATGGTGAACACAATGTACCTACCTCGTATGGCTGTGAGAATAAAATAAGTTATTATATATAAAGTGCTTATTGCCCGATAGTAAGTGCTTAATAAATGCT
>NW_027686364.1:0-7135 GCF_054177405.1 Leptonychotes weddellii | reverse complement strand
GTGGTATATATATACAATGGAATAGTATGCAGCCATAAAAGGAATGAAATCTTGCCATTTGCAAAGACGTGGATGGAACTGGAGGGTATTAAGCTGAGCGAAATATGTTAATCAGAGAAAGACATGTATCATATGGCCTCACTGATATGAGGAATTCTTAATCTCAGGAAACAAACTGAGGGTTGCTGGAGTGGTGGGGGGTGGGAGGGAGGGGGTGGCTGGGCAATAGACATTGGGGAGGGTATGTGCTATGGTGAGCGCTGTGAACTGTGTAAGACTGTTGAATCACAGACCTGTACCTCTGAAACAATTAATACATTACATGTTATATGTTAAAAAAAAAAAAAGAAGAAGAAGATAGCAGGAAGGGAAAAATGAAGGAGGGGAAATCGGAGGTGTAGACGAACCATGAGAGGCTATGGACTCTGAGAAACAAACTGAGGGTTCTAGAGGGGAGGGGGGTGGACGGGATGGGTTAGCCTGCTGATGGGTATTAAAGAGGGCATGTACTGAATGGAGCACTGGGTGTTATATGCAAACAATGACTCATGGAACACTACATCAAAAAACTATGATGTAATGTATGGTGATTAACATAACAAAAAAAAACTGTGGCTAACAACTTTAGGTTCTAATCTGTGTTAAAGACAACATTCCCCTCTTTCATGTCTTCCCCTTTTTTCATCAATTATTGTCAGTATTAAATCCCAGTGTGTTCCCTCTTATCTCCCAGACATATCCCCAAATGCACACAGGCACCTTCCCTGCCTTCCCCACCCTTCTTTCTACTCCCAGAGCTCCTCACTAGGAAAGTCTCATATATGTGCATTTTCCATAAGGTGTTGGTGAGAGATAACAGCTTATTCTGGTATTTCTGCATGGAGTGTTTCCATTTTAGAAGAGCACCACTCAGGGGCAGGATTAAGATGACACAAGGGAGACAACTAGGACTCAAAATTTAAGGACCCCAGGAGTGGGTGCCTCCTTAACATCTGCATCCTGCATGCCTCATTTGTGTCACCCTAATCCCAGTCCTGGTATCACTACAGGAAAGGAAGCTGCCTGATATAATGTCCCACAATGGGTAGGTAGGTGAGTATAGGGAGATCCTTCCTAGCCAACCTCAAACTCATGCCCCACCCCCCACCCCCCGCTGGAGACTTCCTCCAAACAAGAATGAGCCAGTTCCTGGTCTCACTTTCCTGATAACTGAACAAGAGGAGAAGGCAGGTGTTATTCCTGCACCATGACACTCAGATATAACAGGCTCTGCTTGATGATGTCACTAGTTAGATAAAAGCCCAAAGTAATGTCCAGTCAAACACTTAATGTTTCTCTGGGCCCCATTCTGATTCCTCAGTCCTTTGACTGTGGATTCTAAAAAGAACCTTGGGACATCAATTATGGATGACAAAGATTTCTCCCTTGCATTCTGTCCTTGAAACACAACTTACTCAGTTCGGTGAGGATGGGGATTCTTCGGTATTTTGATTTCCCAGAATATCTGCCAAAGTGCTCTGAAGTCCCTTCTGTGAACACAGACAACAACAAAGAAGAAAAGAGATGGATACATGCAAACAAAGTGACTTACAAAACTTGGCAAGGATGGAGAAGCACACCATGTAACTTGGTGCTTCATCTTAACAAAGTTACTCTCATGTCCAAATCCTTGGTTTTTTTCTATATTTAGGGGAAACATTGGGTCCTCCTCAGATCTCCTTTTGAGAAGTGGTGTGTGTGTGTATTTTAAATGCACTTCAAATGAACTACAAAAAAGGCAAAGCTCACCCAGTGGTTGCTTGTTGACCACATTAGTAAAATATGATTATTCTCTGTGGAGTGGTAGTGCTGGATGATGGCCCAGGCAGGCTGTGCCTGAATCCACATTCATTTGCTTGCAAAACTTTCAGGAAACCATGAATAAATAGGTGGGGCTGCTCCACCAGTGCTTTTGGAGACACTACAACTAGTTTCTGACTCTTAGTGCTCTCAGCCTTTTGGAGATGCTCTCTGGGTATTCAGGTGCCCATGTGGCACTGCTCATGTCTTTCTTCTTCCACAGAATTGGCTGCCTCCCATCCCTGGTTGTCCTGCCTCAATCCTGAATGCCTTGGGAGTTCCTTAAAGATGGGCAGGGTGTCACTTAGAGCCTCTGAGCTTTGCTTTCAGTTTACAGACAGATTTCCCTCCTGTGTGAGGAGGTGAAGCCCTTCACTCTCCTCTGTGAGCCTCGACTCCACAAGACAGTGATGCACAGAACCAGCCTGAAACACAGTGCTACCATGCAGGGAACCATGGACAGGTTCAAAACCAGGCAGAACACCAGAGTTTTGGTCTCTAAGCCAAACTAAAAAAATGTAAAGAATGAAAAGGGAAGAGAGAAATGGAGAGCTGGGGTCCATTTAAAAAAGAAACACACATAATGATCTCATCAGAAGTGATGCTTTAAAACTGTTGGTTACCTTTCTTGAGCCTTTCTGAGAATACTATGTAACAGGGACATGCTACTGTGAAAGGTAAAAATTCTACTTAAAATTCCCTGCTGCCTTAGAAGAGGGTCTGCTGTTTACTGAGCCAGGCACATGGGAGGGGACAGAGTGAAATGGGGAGTGAATGGAGATGAGCATGGTGGTAAGATAGGCTGACAGACAAAGGAGGGCTGCTGAGACAGGGACAGGGGAAAAGAAATGACCCAGAAGATTATTTTTTTCAGAGGGAATGCTATATACTATAATATTTACCAGATTTTCCATCTCCGCAAGACATTCAGTAAAAGAGGCACTTCTTACTAATGCAGAGTAGAACTGAATATATTTCTGAGAGTCACTAAAATTTGGAGTCATGCTTCAAGGTGGATTTGGGGTAAAACCTGATGCACCACAGGAAGCTCCCAACCTATTTGGTTTATAGTTAGAAGTGGCAAGTGTCTTAGGAATTTAGTAAATGCTGCAACTTTAGGTAGGGAGATGGAAGACCAGAGGGCTAACCTTGTTCACACAGCTATTTAAGAGGAAGGCTCATAGTTTGGCTCGAGATCAGATATCCTAACTCATTGGTAAATCTTAGTTGTGATGGGACCTGAATACCTTCCAACTGTTTTTCCTAAAAAAACGTCTCTGGGATTTCCATAATGCAAGAAGATTGGGGGAACTAAGATTTACTTTATTCTCAGAACTGTGTAAGATGCTTTCTCTGTTCTATGCACATTTCCTTCCTTCTTCCTTCTGCCAAAATTTAAAGAAAGTCTCCATGCCAGGACTGTGAAGAGTCCCTGTCCCAGTGGCATCCTATGCGATGCAAATATAAAATAATTTCAGTGATGAGTATTGTGGAAAAACCTAACTTTGAGGGACCAGTGATTGATGAGGGAAGGTGACTTTAGATAGGATCTGAAAAGAGTCCTCTCTGATGTTGGAATGGAGTCCTGAGTGGTGACAAGCTACCCAGGCAGAGGGAATAGGATGAGGGATCCAAGGAAGGAAAGAGCCAGTATAAACAGGATGAAGTAGGAGAAAATTCAAACTCTCTACTGGCCTGCAAGACCCTATGTTATTTTCCTATAATTGTCATGGGTCACATTATAGAGTTTAAAGTAGGGAACTGACATTATTTACTAAATATTTATAGACCATCCCTCTGGCTGCTGTGAGCAGTAGAAACTATAGAGAGATCACAATTTTACTACAGTCATATCAAATCTGTGAATTCAGTGTATATAGTCAGATACTTCAATCTCAAATGTTCTTATTGGGTACAGACACATGTATAACAGTTGAAACAATTGCTTTGGATACCAGCTGAAGGACGGCAACTGAATTTCTGCCTTAATTCTATCTTGTCTTGTAGAGCAATGGTTAATTTGAATATATGTCAGATCATAGCCTGAGTATATTTTACTAATGTCAATATTTTTGCTACCTGGTAGTACATAGTATTATACCTGAAATCTTCCAGTCTGGCAGGGTGCTATTACAAAAAATTGCTTAATTGTAGATTACTACTGTACATTTAAATTTCAGTAGCATATTAAGTTGTCAGACTTAATTACCATTATATGTTTAGATTATGCCACAGATTATTTAGTTCAGTACCTAGGTTTGCCAACCTGTTCTCCTTGTGACATGACAGGGCAGCAATTAGAGTGTCACTGGAAAACCTAAAGTTTCCCATGGAAATGTCCAGGAGGGCTGGCATTCTTACAGATCTTTCAGAGAGTCCTCACTGTGCTGTCCCCAACCCCCAACATCCCTCGGTGAATCACTGTATGGAATAGCTTTGGTGGTCCAAGATGGCCTTCATATATAAGTTTGCCATGACTTCATCTTTCCCATGAAGATGTGGGAAAGCCCACTGATCCCACAAACGTCTCACCAGATATGCAAGGGCAAGGTTTCTGATCTTGATATGATTAACATTTGGGGCCCAAAAGTTTGTTTGTTTGAAACTATGTGGGGCTGTCCTGTGCATTGTAGGATGTTTACCAATATCTCTGACCTCTACTCACTAGCTGCCAATAGTATTCCCTCAAGTTGTGATAACCAAAACTGTCTCCAGACATTGTCAGATGACCTCTGGGGGCAAAACTGTTCCTGATTGATAACCATTATCCTAGAGGAAGGGAAAGTGAACTGTCCATTGGCTAGTCTTATGTTGATACTCAGCATGCAAGATGTTCTCTGCCTCCTAGAAGAATTTCACAATCCTTTATACTGTCAATTCTTGGAGGCATGTACTCCCATTTCCACCTCTTAAGGATGGTACAAGAGTAGTATTAATATGAAATGGGAAGAATGGTTAAGAGAACAAAACAGGCTTCTCTGAGGATTGGGAATTTCTGTATATAAACTCCAGGCAGATTCCTATAATGCCAGAGTCATTAATGAAATTTCTGAGTAATGATCCTTTGTTTTTCACAAGTTCATAATGTGACTTTACTGATGCTATGGTGCCAGACAAGCAGACTCCATGACCTTTGTTGGGTGGCACAGTAGAGCCTGACTGGATCTGCATTTCCTGGTTACACAAATGGGTATGATGACATCCATAAAAGAAATGGTGCAAGGCCTACACAATACATTTTTCTCTAAACTTTTGCTTTTATCTTTGGGGATAGCACTTACTTATTCTTCATAATGATTGAAATAGTTTGATATTCCTTCATTTTTTCTGCCTCCTTTCCAAATCTTTTTCCCCCTCACCTTTACCTCCTTTTACCAATTCATCTTTCTCCTTTGAGGGCAATCTTTTAACCTGTAACAGAGTACAGGGCACATCATACAAGAACAACATTGTTTTGTTGAATTAATAAATAAGTTAAAGGATGAAAATTACTAGATATAAAAGGAACCAGAATTAAATTCACAGGTTTCTATCTTTCTAGCCTATGTAAGATGTGAAACTTAAGTAAAACTAATCATAGGAAGGACAAGTCACCCAGATGATTAACTAGATGGCCGATGTCAGTTTATCCCAGGCTATGTTATGTGGGCATTTTCATTTGCATATTGATGATATTGCCTTTAAAGTGAATACTTCTTCTCTGTCCAATCATAGAAAGTTGTAAGCGTGGTGTACTCACATACACACCTACTCACGCATATACCACACACATATCTTGTGTAAATCTGAGTGAGCCTAATTGCTAAGCTAAGGATTTATGTGCAGAACACAACAGCATTTTTAGATTTGTTTAGTAGTGATATGGCTCATACCGCCTTAGTCTGGATTTTCATGGCACTCTGCTATTCATAAAGTGCTTTGTTATTAGTCTACTTTGCAAAACACCCTGAAGCTCTGGGTGCCAACTGGGCTTTTGTTGCTTAGGAAGGGTGTCTCAAGTAGCTGGCTCAGTTCACCTACCAAAGATTAGGCTAGATTACTCACTTACTTCTTTGGTCCAAGAACCTTCTATTTTCCCACCTAGCAACAGTGACCTGGGAGTCAGAGAGAGCTCTTTTGGTTTCCTAATTTGATTCATGAACATTTTTATCCACAACCATAATCATGAAAGCCTCGCAATTTCTGTGATGTCTGACCACTCCAAGTTCCATGCACAGTGGAACAGCTGTGCTCAGCAGCTGCACGGCTAGAGGACTGAGTTCCTGATCCTGAGTATCAACATCCCCAAGGGAAATGGCTGGATGGAGGGGACCCCAACAATGATTTACTTTTATTTTTGAGTTGAAAATCTGTTTTAGATACAGAAAATTCTTCACTAATAGTTACTTTCATATTAGGTTGAATGTCTAGTAGTCAATTTTAGAAATAGATTAATAGATAAGCCTTTTCCTATTTGGGGGGGAGAAGGGAAACCACAATTTTTAGTGGGAATTTACTTCAAACACTTGGGTACAGTGAAATGTTGGGAACTCCTCAAGAGTCCAGCTTACTGGATCATTTGCTTCAATTCATTAGGTAGGTGGTAAGTATCTAAGTGACCATAATTGTACTAGGCACTAAGAGGAATACAAAGGAGGAAAAAACTTGATCCCCATCCTAAATAGATCCTGCTTCTTACCATCTCTTTCCAATCTGAAGCTACAGTATGACATCTTTAGTCTATGGAAGTCAGAAGAGACTTTAGTGATAGTCTTCTAAAGTTCATAAATTGAAAGCATCTTGAAAGAGTAAAAGAGGGGAGGAGCAAGATGGCAGAGGAGTAGGAGACCTACATTTCGTCTGGTCCCAGGAATTCAGCTAGATAGGGATCAAACCATTCAGAACACCTACGAACTCAACAGGAGATCAAAGAAAAGAATAGTAGCAACTCTCTGAACAGAAAAGCGACATTTTCTGGAAGGTAGGACATGCGGAGAAGTGAATCCGAGGCAATATTCGGGAAGAGAGACCGCGGTGGGGAGGGAGCCTCTGTCGGCCGCTACCGGCAGGTGATAGAGCAGCGGAGCACAAAATCAGAACTTTTAGAAGTCTGCTCTGCTGAGGGATGTCGCTCCAGTGGCTAAGCAAGGGTGGAACCCTCACAGGGACAGTGTGGTCTCAGGACCCTCAGGGTCACAGAAAGACCAGGGGTGTCTGAGTGCGGCAGAGCTCCCAGGTATTGGAGCAGTGAAGCCGGCTGCAGAGACAGAGCCAAGGAGTGGACTCTCAGCTCGGGGTTGCCATAAACCATGATCCG
>NW_027686363.1:0-366 GCF_054177405.1 Leptonychotes weddellii | reverse complement strand
TCTAGAATGGGGTCTTCACCGGTAGTTCCAGCTTTTTCAAATCTGAGTATTACCTTTAAAGCCAAAAATACTGGCTGACCGCCACATAGTGGTACTTGTACTTTTCAAGTGTTCGCGCACTGCATAATGACAAAAAAATTCAGATGGTATCTTATCATTACAACAGAATCTACAAACATTTTAAGAATAGTAGTGCACAGGGGCGCCTGGGTGGCTCAGTTGGTTAAGCGACTGCCTTCGGCTCAGGTCATGATCCTGGAGTCCCTGGATCGAGTCCCGCATCGGGCTCCCTGCTCGGCAGGGAGTCTGCTTCTCCCTCTCCCACTCCCCATTTGTGTTCCCTCTCTCGCTGTGTCTTTCTCTGTC
>NW_027686362.1:0-366 GCF_054177405.1 Leptonychotes weddellii | reverse complement strand
AGAGACACAGCGAGAGAGGGAACACAAGTAGGGGGAGTGGGAGAGGGAGAAGCAGGCTTCCCGCGGAGCAGGGAGCCCGATGCGGGGCTCGATCCCAGGACCCTGGGATCATGACCTGAGCCGAAGGCAGACGCTCAACCGACTGAGCTACCCAGGCGCCCCTGTTTTTTTTTTTTTTTTTATTTTAATATTTGACTTCCCTTGATATGCACATTTGTTTATTCTCTACATTGTGGGCCATCAAATATATTTTGGAAAGAAAATAAAGTGATAGTTTATTGAGAATAATGATTTTTATTGGAAAGTTGGTAAAACATCCTTCCCTTCAGTGACCTTACTCTGTCTCCACTCCCTTCCCCTTTATGT
>NW_027686361.1:0-366 GCF_054177405.1 Leptonychotes weddellii | reverse complement strand
CGGGCGCTCGGCAGCCCCCAGAGATGCGGTCGGGGGGCGGAGGCGTGCCGGAAATGCCCGCGTGGGACAAACAGCCCCGCTGGAGGACACTGGTGAGATGCCCTGAAGATGCCCTGTGGGTCACGCCCAGTACTAGGCTAGGGTCGAGGTGCGGGTTTCTGGTGAGCCCGAGCCTCCACAAATTCGTCTCCTTTTGCCTTCCCTTCGGACCCACCTCACCTGTCATGGCGGCCTGTGCCCGGCGCGCATGCGCAGACTGCCCCGGGCCCCTCGGGCTGCTCGGGGCGACCGGGCTGCCCGGAGCCGTCCCTTCCGATTGCAATGAAGCCCGGAGGGAGGCCGGAGGCGTTTCTGACCATCGGGAGT
>NW_027686360.1:0-366 GCF_054177405.1 Leptonychotes weddellii | reverse complement strand
GGGTGGGGGGATGGGTTAGCCTGGTGATGGGTATTAAAGAGGGCACATATTGAATGGAGCACTGGGTGTTATACGCAAACAATGAATCATGGAACACTATATCAAAAACTAATGATGTAATGTATGGTGATTAACATAATAAAAAAATAAAAATAAATATTTCTGCATAAATTACTTCTGTTTCCGCATATCCAGTTTTAAAAACCCAGTTCAAAAATCATCCCTTCCATGAATCTTTCCAAGAACGTGCAGTTGCAAGAAATCTTTATTTTTCTTCTCTTATCTACTTTAGCTTGGTGTCTGTATCTCTTCCATGAAGCATCTCTCTTTATATCTTGCATCTGATTACTTCTATTTGTCTATAAT
>NW_027686359.1:0-366 GCF_054177405.1 Leptonychotes weddellii | reverse complement strand
TCCCAAACAATAAGATCACTGTAGTGGGTGTTGGACAAGTTGGTATGGCGTGTGCCATCAGCATTCTGGGAAAGTCTCTGGCTGATGAACTTGCCCTTGTGGATGTTTTAGAAGATAAACTCAAAGGAGAAATGATGGATCTGCAACATGGGAGCTTATTTCTTCAAACACCTAAAATTGTGGCAGATAAAGATTACTCTGTGACTGCCAATTCTAAGATTGTGGTGGTGACTGCGGGAGTCCGCCAGCAGGAAGGAGAGAGCCGGCTCAATCTGGTGCAGAGGAATGTTAATGTCTTCAAATTCATTATTCCGCAGATAGTCAAGTACAGTCCTGATTGTATCCTAATTGTGGTTTCCAACCCAG
>NW_027686358.1:0-366 GCF_054177405.1 Leptonychotes weddellii | reverse complement strand
TATGAGAAGCTCAACATCTGATTCCAGCTCAACATCTAAGTAGGGTGTGATAATGAAATCAGACAGCTCCTTAGACACATCAGAGAAGATCACTAGGGCACTCATGTATTATATACTTACACAAAGATACTTTCTTTTTTAGAGGTCTCTCCCACCATGCTATTTCTGGGGTCAGGTGGATGGGGAACATAACTCTGTTATTACCATGCCATGGAAATCCGGGTGTGGGACGACTAAGTTAGCTGTGTACACTGTATCATCTGGAGGCTCTCATTTGAAAAGACTTTGTCAGCATCTCTTGCTTCACTTGAACTAGGAGAGTCTAATGCAAGGGGCATGGGGTAACTAAATCTACAACACACCATG
>NW_027686357.1:0-366 GCF_054177405.1 Leptonychotes weddellii | reverse complement strand
GGTTGAGCGACTGCCTTCAGCTCAGGTCATGATCCCGGAGTCCTGGGATCGAGCCCCACATCAGGCTCCCGGCTCGGCGGGGAGCCTGCTTCTCCCTCTGACCCTCCCCCCTCTCATGCTGTTTCTCTCTCGCTCGCTCTCTAATAAATAAATAAATAAAATCTTTAAAAAAAAAAAAGTTGAATAGGGGCGCCTGGGTGGCTCAGTCGTTAAGCGTCTGCCTTTGGCTCAGGTCATGATCCCAGGTTCTTGGGATCGAGCCCCTCATCAGGCTCCCTGCTTCGTGGGAAGCCTGTTTCTCCCTCTCCCACCCCCACCCCCCCCCCGCTTGTGTTCCCTCTCTGGCTGTCTTTCTGTCAAATAAAT
>NW_027686356.1:0-366 GCF_054177405.1 Leptonychotes weddellii | reverse complement strand
CACTAGATGTGTGAACAAGCTCCTTACAGGGAAATACTGGCAACTTGGTTTTATTGTTGGAGTGAGCTAGAGGGAAAAGGTGGAGGAAACATCTGCGTGTTTTTTTGAGCTCTGAGGAGGGTTACAGTGAGCACCTAAATTCATGCTAATTAGAAGCTGGACCCTCAGGCAGCAGTTACTAAAGGAGATAGTCAAACTGCTTCCAAGGAAAGGCTGGGAAATGGGTGTTTTTGACTCTTCACACTGTGCTGAACCTGGGAGGATAGCTGGGGTGAGTGCTTCCTTGGCCATTTACAAATGCTTCTTTGTTTCTTATAGTCCTGTGGGACTTGTGAACACAAGCCCTGATAGCTATCAGAGCTAGGT
>NW_027686355.1:0-366 GCF_054177405.1 Leptonychotes weddellii | reverse complement strand
GCCTGGGTGGCTCAGTCATTAAGCGTCTGTCTTCGGCTCAGGTCATGATCCCGGGGCCCTGGGATCAAGCCCCACATCAGGCTCCCTGCTCGGTGGGAAGCCTGCTTCTCCCTCCTGCTCCCCCTGCTTGTGTTCCCTCTCTCGCTGTCTCTTTCTCTGTTAAATAAGTAAATAAAATCTTTAAAAAAAAAATTTGAACACTATCAACTACTTATTTAAGAAGCTGCTAAATTTCTCTGGAGAAAGGCTACCGATGATTAAGAATACTTGTTTCTGTAGCTCTTAGCAGCCTTGGGACTTAATATTTTTAAATTTTTTTATTATTTGTTAATCTGATAAGGCAAACTATGGTACTTATATTTATTT
>NW_027686354.1:0-366 GCF_054177405.1 Leptonychotes weddellii | reverse complement strand
TAGCTCTATTTTTAACTTTTTGAGGAACCTCCATACTGTTTTCTAGAGTGGCTGCACCAGCTTGCATTCCTACCAACAGTGTAAGAGGGTTCCCCTTTCTCCGCATCCTCACCAACATCTGTTGTTTCCTGAGTTGTTAATTTTAGCCATTCTGACCCGTGTGGGTAGTATTTTATTGTGGTTTTGATTTGGGTATCCCTGATGCTGAGTGATGTGGAGCATTTTTTCATGTGTCTGTCGGCCATTTGTATGTCTTCTTTGGAGAAATGTCTGTTTATATCTTCTGCCCATTTCTTGCCTGGATTTTTTGGTTTTGGGGTATTGAGTTTGATAAGTTCTTTATAGATTTTGGATTTAGCCCTTACC
>NW_027686353.1:0-7135 GCF_054177405.1 Leptonychotes weddellii | reverse complement strand
CAGTGGGGGTGATGTTGGGGGGACAGCAGGGGAGGTGGGAGGGCTAGTGGGGGAGATGGGGGTTGGCAGGGGAACAATGAAGGTGGGGAGGTGGGGGCATGGAGGTAAAAGGATGGCTGGGGGGCGGAGGGAGCGGGGAAGATGGGAGGGCTAGTGGGGAAAGTGAGGGGTTGCTGGTTAGGGGGCCACTGGAAGCCCCCAACCCCCCCTCCCTTCCCCACCCCCTACATCCACTCCCCTCCCCGCCCCACTTTGCCTCCCTCTGAACATCACAGGATCTGTCCAATGAGCCCCTGGAACTCTCTGCAGTTGCCAGAGGCTCTTTGCCACATGAACTCTCTACGGAGTTGCTCAGCTGACCCCAAGCAGGAAGCCAATGCAGGAAACAGGGTTCACAGAGGCAGGACCAGGAACAAAATTATAAATTCTGTTTGGAGTTTAAATTAAAAGAAAATTTTATATATATATATATATATATATATATATACACAAAATAATGTTTTAACACACCTACTTTTCCATTTTTCAACATTTTTTTTAACTACTTCAATGTTCTAAAAAAAATCCATTGAAAGATTTTTAGATACAGAGAAACAGGTATAAAGGGCATGTTTTCCTCTAATACAGCTTGGTTAGGCTCGGTCCACCACCACTCCCCTCTTTGATATCTCCACCAGCCTGGGGCATTTTGTGGGACTGGGACCGCCTTTACCCCTATCTGGACCGTCAGGGGGCTCTGGGAAAATGTGTGCCAGTTATAGGAGCGGGAACTTGAAAGAAGCCCTAGACCGGCTTCTCTGGTGGGGGGGCGGGTGAGAGCTGCTGCGGCATGGTTTGTGTTTTGCCGCCCTCTGGTGGCAGCATGCATGTGCTCTCAGCCTCCAACCAGGAGGTTGTATTTACAAGTCCCCGGTTGTCTGGTGAGGATTCATTTGTTTACTTGGTCAATAGCAACAAGAGCCGAGAGCCAACATTCTTCAGCATTGACTGTACTCCCGATGCCTGGTAACCCTCAAAATGTGTCACTCCCCCACCCCAGGCTGAGAGAAGAGGTGCGCCTTGCCCTTGATCATTCAGGGGTTCCAGGCAGAGCGGGGACTTGGACCTGGGGCTCTCAACACTGAAGGGAAACCCAAATACCCAGTTTGGGTCCTAGAACCAGCTGAGCCTGAAGTCCTAGTTTGACTTTTTAGTTATACAAACCTGTAAATTCTTGTTGTGTCAAAGCCCGTGAGTTGAGTTTGCTTCAGTCTGTTTTTCTTGTGATTGAAAGACCCTTTGGCTGCTGCTTCAGTACTAACCCCAGCCCCCACTGACCACTTGTGTGACCCTTTGTGAGTTACCTAAAGCCTCAGGGAGTGTCGATGGGATTAAATGAGATACTGACCCTCACCAAAGCTAAGAGGTCACTGATGACAAGACCCAGAGATATTTTAGGGTCTAGAGACACAAGGCTTATCACAGGGAACGTTCATTTCATGGGTGTGGAAGAAGCTTCCCGAGGTGATTTGGATGCTTGGACGCCGAGTGTTCTCACACAGCTTGGTCGGGGGGCCTCTGACATGCACACGGCCACGGGCTGACAACTGGCCCCCAAGATGATGGACGCCAGTCTCAGAAAACTGCAAATGTGGGGCGCCTGGGTGGCTCAGTCGTTGAGCGTCTGCCTTCGGCTTGGGTCATGATCCCGGGGTCCTGGGATCGAGCCCCGCATCGGGCTCCCTGCTCAGCGGGAAGCCTGCTTCTCCCTCTCCCACTCCCCCTGCTTGTGTTACCTCTCTTGCTCTCTCTGTCAATTAAATAAATAAAATCTTAAAAAAAAAAAAGAAAACTGCAAATGTTACTTGATTTAGAAAAAGTGTCTACGGATGTGACTAAGGGCCTCGAGGCAGGGACGTTTTCCCGGGTTATCCCGGCAGCCCTCCGCGCCCCCACCAGTCCTGATTGGCGGTACAGGGAGATTTGGGGCGCACAGCCCTGCGGCCTCCAGAACCAGCAGAGGACAGCTCTCCGGTGCTGTGAGTCACCCCGGGAAACACACAGCAATGCTCCCAGCTGCAGAGAGATGCCACGGAGCAGCATGGGCCAGACACACAGCCTGCATCCGTCCACGCCTTGGCGATCAGACACCCGGGCCACGGGCCACGCTGGCTCCGTGTTGGGACGTCCTGCGGGTGGGACGAAACCCCAGGGACCGGCTTGCGTCACAGATCAGCACACTGAGGAGCAGAGACCCCGCCTGTGCCTGCCCGCTCGGTGTGACCTCACTGAATGCCATGAGTCATACCTGCAAAGGCTTCCATGGAAGGTCACGTGCTGAGGTTCGGGTGGACATGAATTTGGGGGGCCCCATTTGACCCATGGCAGCAGCCCCACCTTTGCAGAGCAGGGAGCAGGCACCCTGCCAGTGGCCTCAGATGGAAGGCCCGGGTTTTACTGTGAACTGGGTCTTGCTGGAGAGACACCGGGTCCCCGACGGCCCCGTCTTTGCTGGCTCAAGGCGCCTGGCGCCCCTGGGGCCTTCGGCATGCACCTTGCCGCGAGCTGCGGACCCAGGTCCAGTGTGGCTCCCTAAAACCCAATCTGCCCTGGCCAGAGAACAGGGAATTCTCAAAACAAGCAAGAACTCCAGGTTTTAATAAAAGTGTCCTGATTTTTAAATTGGGCAAATTCTTTGAAAGAATCTTTAAAAAACGTAAGACGCTGATGGCGAAGTAAGAGCAGTCTGAGTTCTGACCTCGGCCCTCCAGCCGCCAGTTTAAGACCCCAAGGGCGAGAAAGTCTTCCTCACTTCATTGCCTCTGCCCACAAATCCTGGGAGTGACGGGCTGCCCCCCTTTCTGACAGGGAAACTGAGTCTTGGAGAGGGAAAAGAGCTGGTCGACTTACGCTAACCCGATGAGTAGGACCTGGGGGTGAGGTTTGAGCCCAATCTCTGCAGCAGAGCCCACGTCCTAAAATCCACCTTGGGTTTTCAAGATGACCTGGATTCCAAGGTGGCCCCCAGATTCCTGCCCTCTCCCCCAACCTCGTGACACTCCCCGTGTAGCTCCTTGAGTGTGGGTGGGATTTGGTAAAGGTAGAGGGCTTTTCGGATGTAATTAAGGTCCCTAAATCAGTCAACTCTGAGTCTCTGGAAAGGGAGATCATGCTGGTGGGCCCGACCTAATCCAGGGGGTCTTTAAAAGGGCGGGACAGCGAACTGCTGTTCATGTGACAGGCACTTGGGGCGGCCAGCCAGAAAACAGAGACCCCGGACCCACAAGAGCAAGAACATAATTCTACCCACACCCGAAGGGGCTTGGAAGCCTGTCCTCGCACCCGCTCACGGCCTTGCGAGGCCCTGAGCCGGGGCCCATACACGCGTGCTGGACCACCGACCCCCAGACGTCCTGAGAAACATACATGTGTCAAGTTAAGCCTCTAAGTGTGTGCAAATTTGTTATGACCTAGCTGACACTGTCAATTTGCCGAAGGGCCCTTTTCTGTAATAATCAGCGTCTGGTTTTTAAGTTACGCATAGTACACCCTAACTGTGGGCAACTGAATTTCCAGATGAGCCCCTTCCTACCCTCCTCCCCCAGCTCCCTGCGGCGCCGTTCCAGACCCCTCAGACCCCTTGCGCAGGGGCCTGCCCTCTCTGGTCTCTGCCGTCCCCTCGGTGCTGAGTCTGGGGGCAGGCAGGGGCCCCAGCAAGTGTGGCCCGAACTTGCGCCCCGGGGACACCCCCTGCTGCTGCTCCCAGGACTCCTGCAGGTTCCTCAGGGGAAGGAGGAGGTGGCCAGATTTAGCAAATAAAAGTACAGGGCACGCAGTAGGTTTGAACTTCGGGTAAATGAGGAGCGGATTTTTTAAAGCGTAAGTAGGCCCCGAATATTGCATGGGGCGTACTTAAAGAAGTCAGTCATTGCTGGCCTGAAATTCAAATTTAACTGAGTAGCCTGAATTTTAGCTTACCCCAGCCAACAGCAGCCCCACCTCCGCATGTGTGGGGGGCGCCCACCCCCAGGGCTGGCCATGGCTGCACGGGGAGCCCCGCGGGACCCAGTGCGCGGTGCACGGACTCGGGAGAGTCCCTTCCTGGGCCGAGATACACGGAGGGAACGTCCGTCCGCTTGCGCAGAAGAACGCGGGGCGCCAGGGACCCGCACGCGGGGTCTCCGAGGTGCACGTGCGCGCACCGGGGTCAGCCCCGCTCCCGCCTCCCCCACACCCCCAGCCTAGTCTGAGGTCGCTCCTCTTCCCAGCCCTCCGTCCTCTGAGATCCTCCTAAGACTCCTCAGCGCGGACCTTTTGGGAGGCGGAGGCCTGGCAGGAGGACAGGACTTCCGCCCGGTCCTGAGGGCACAGCCCACCCGTCAGGCTGCTGGCCTCACCCCTACCTGCGAGATCAAGAATCTCAGAGGACACTGCACGTTTTAAGGAACTTCTAATTTTTTTTAAGCTGGCAAATCATAGGCTCCTCTGGGTGGTTCCCAAGGGCCTTGGTATGCTTTCAAGAAAGTGAATACTTTTCTTTCGGTTTTTAAAAATCTTGGTAAAACACACATAATACAAAATTTACCATCATAACCGTCTCTAAGCGCACAGCTCAGCGGCATGAAGCCCACTCACACCATCCTGCAACCACCCCCACCCTCCGTCTCCAGAACGTTCCATCTCCCCACACGGAGACTCTGTCCCCACGAAGCACGGACTCCCCACCCCCTGCCCCAGCCCGGGCTCCCACCCTCTCCTCTCTGTCTCTGTGGACGGGACTCCTCCGGGGATCTCCTGGGAGTGGGGTCCTGCGGGATGTGTCCTTCTGGGTCTGGCTCCTCTCGCTGAGCCCGGTGTCCTCGGGGTCCCTCTGTGTCAGGGTCCCTTCCTTCCTGAGGCTGGAGCGTGTTCCCGCATGGGAACGGACCGCGTCGTGTGTACCCCTCATCTGTGGGTGGACACTGGGGGGCTTCTCTCTTTAGGCTGCTGTGAGCACGGGGGTGCAAGTATCTCTCCGAGTCCCTGATTCCAGTTCTCTCTCTGGGACAGACCCAGACGTGGATTCACTGGGTCACATGGTTGTTCTATGTTTAATTTTTTGAGGAACTTGTTGGTCGTGTAAAGGTCAGTCAGGCTGGACACACAAAGGACGGCCTTGTGCCCCTGCGACAGGTCTGTCTGCTCCCCCGTCCACATTCGGGGACCCCCACAGGTGGCCCTGGTCACCCTGGCAGGTGGGAGGGGACGTGGCCATCATGTGCCCATGGCACTTGCATGTCTTCCCTCCACCTGGTGGCCCCGGGGTGCAGGAAACACTGTCCCTGGCTCCTGGCTGGGGGAGCAGGCCGTGTCGTCCTGCTCAGGCACCCCCCAGGGTCGGGCAGCTGGCAGGCACCCCAGTGGCTAGAACCGATGCAGCGCCTCAGATGGCTTGGCCAGGGCTTCGGCCCCTCTGCCCCAGTGTCTCCCATGCCCCCGACTGAGCCCCTCTGTGGACAGACCGGGCACACGATGGAGCTGGGCAGGTTGCAGGCGGGCTGGCCAGTCCCCGGTCTGGATGACAGGGTGGGGCGGCCCTGTGGATGTGACCTGCCGGCCCCTTCCCCGCCAGGCAGCGGGGCCAGACCATAAGGCCCCCTTTCAGACTCAAGCTGGGGAAGCTGCCTCCCGGTTCTGCGGACTGCTATGTCACCTGCCGAACAGAGCAGGGTTCAAGGACAGAAAAGAGTATGTGGGGAGACCGAGACAGACAACGTTGGGGGAGAACATCCCTGCCCTTCAGTCGCTCTGTATTTGGGGGAACCTTTGCAGGCCACGGTGCTGGGGGCATTCTGGGCTCCAAGGACAGTCTACTGTCCACAAGAGCTGGTCCCACCATGGGACGGTCTCAATGCTGGGACAACGGGGGAGATGTCTTCCAACCTAGATGACTCATGAACGTGCCCCTTGGGGTCACGGCCTGTGTGTAAAGAGCGCGGTGGGGCTGGGGGATGACAGAAGGGGCCACAGGGGAGCCCCGACTTTTGCACCTCAGCTGGGTGCCTTGTACATGACCTCAGTCCCGGGCAGCCCTGAGCAGAGGCAAGGGAAGGTTAACTGAAGAGGGGGACAAGGAGACTGTGGTGGGCACAGTAATGGCCCCAAAGACGTCCCCATCCTGGTCCCGGGATGTGTCCCCTCACGCGGCCTCATGGCCCCCGAGGTGGGGGTGACCCTGGGTTCCCGTGGGGGCCTGGCATCCTCACGAGAGGGAGGCAGAGGGTGGGAGTCCCAGAGATGGGCAGACCTTGTGCTGCTGGTGGTGAGGATGGAGGGGGGCCACGGGCCAGGAAAAGGCTGGAGCCGGGTCTCCCTGGGGACCCCGGGGGGGGGCCAGCCCTGCCCACTCTGGGGTTTTAGGACTTCCAAGCCCAGATTGTCAGAGAGTCAGTGAGCGGTGGTCTGTCACAGTGGCTGCAGGACGGATGGACAGGCCTTACTGGCACCAGTGGGCTGACATGGCAGGAGATGGTGGGGGAGCCCATGAGATTCATCGCAGGGCTGTGTTTGAGGCCCTGAAACAGCCTTCCCGAGGGTGGGGGGGCGGAAATCTGGTTCTTGGAACCAGGACAGAATTGTAGGAATCCCAGAGAAAGCTGAATTTGGCCAGTGAGGGGCACTCCGCAAGGCCCAAGCTCTCCCTGCGGACACAGACTTTGCCTCCCCCCTCAGACTGGGGCTTCCCCGCGGACACAGACCTTGCCTCCCCCCTCAGACTGGGGCTTCCCCGCGGACACAGACCTTGCCTACCCCCTCAGACTGGAGCTTCCCACGGACACAGACCTTGCCTCCCCCCTCACACTGGGGTTTCCTGTCCTTGCCTCCCCCCGTCAGACTGGGGCTTCCCCACGGACACAGACCTTGCCTCCCCTCTCAGACTGGGGTTTCCTGTCCTTGCCTCCTCCCCTCAGACTGGGGCTTCCCTACGGACACAGACCTTGCCTACCCCCTCAGACTGGGGATTTCCCGTGGACAGAGACCTTGCCTACCCCCTCAGACTGGGGCTTCCCCGTGGACAGAGACCTTGCCTACCCCCTCAGACTGGAGCTTCTCCATGGACACAGACCTTGCCTACCCCCTCAGACTGGGGCTTCCCCGTGGACAGAGACCTTGCCTA
>NW_027686352.1:0-366 GCF_054177405.1 Leptonychotes weddellii | reverse complement strand
TCATCACAGTACAAAAATCATGGGAAGCAAATAGTGGCTACTACAGTTTTAATAAGTTCTGCATAAGGCTTTTGAACTTTTGCCCCAAAAGATAATTTCCTGCACCTTGCTAATACCATCTGTCCTTTTCTAAGACCCATGGCAAAAAAAAAAAAAAAGTAATAAGAGCAGCCTTGTTTCTTGAAGTGTTATGGCCAATAGGAAATGAATCATAAGTTGTTAGTTGTGTCTTAAGAAAGAATTCTTCCACAAGTCTGCCAGAACTTGAAAAGCTGACTGCCCAAAGGAATTGAAATGTTAGGTGTATTAACCAGACAAGAAGTACATCACATCAGGCTGTCCTCAGCTGGGATATTCACAGAATAT
>NW_027686351.1:0-366 GCF_054177405.1 Leptonychotes weddellii | reverse complement strand
CCAGTCTCTTCCTCCCGGAAAACTGCCCCCACAGCACTCTGCCTCTCAGCACTTCCTCTCCGGAAGCAGAGTCCTTTGCATGTTTTGCCTTTGCCTTCCTGTCCATCCTGGAGGGGAGTTCTTGTTCATGTTCCTGTCCTCCCAAGCACGCGGCCCGGGGCTTGAACTATGCGAGACCTCACATTTGCTGAAGGATGTGTCCTTGCTGGCACCCCAGCCCCTCGACCCAGGAACCCTGTAGGGAGGACCTACTGTGGGCACCTTCCCTGAACCCCTGGCTTCCTCTAACCTCTCCCCTTCCATCAGGCAAGATGGCCTCCTCTTCCACCTCTACCGGCCCTTCTGTCCAGTCCTCATGAAGCCTTT
>NW_027686350.1:0-366 GCF_054177405.1 Leptonychotes weddellii | reverse complement strand
GGGACCAGTGGCCTCATCAGAGAGACCCCAGAGCCCCCAGCCCCACCTCCACGTGACGACATGGAGAGAAGACGCTGTCTATGAACCAGGAAGGGGCCTCACCAGACCCCAGGTCTGCCAGCACCTGGATCCCAGACGTCCAGCCCCCAGAACGGAGAGAGCCACCGTGTCCGGGGTGCTCTAAGAGCCCGACAGACAAGACAGGCTCGAGGACCAGTCACGGGATGCTGAGGGACAGACAACATTCACAGGCACAGGTGAGAGCACCTGTCCAAGCAGGCGGGCACACGGGGAGGTGGAGCCTACTCTGGACCGTGGCACAAGGAGGCACCTAACGGAACTCAGAGTGGGAGGCGAGCGGGTCTG
>NW_027686349.1:0-366 GCF_054177405.1 Leptonychotes weddellii | reverse complement strand
TATGAGAAGCTCAACATCTGATTCCAGCTCAACATCTAAGTAGGGTGTGATAATGAAATCAGACAGCTCCTTAGACACATCAGAGAAGATCACTAGGGCACTCATGTATTATATACTTACACAAAGATACTTTCTTTTTTAGAGGTCTCTCCCACCATGCTATTTCGGGGGTCAGGTGGATGGGGAACATAACTCTGTTATTACCATGCCATGGAAATCCGGGTGTGGGACGACTAAGTTAGCTGTGTACACTGTATCATCTGGAGGCTCTCATTTGAAAAGACTTTGTCAGCATCTCTTGCTTCACTTGAACTAGGAGAGTCTAATGCAAGGGGCATGGGGTAACTAAATCTACAACACACCATG
>NW_027686348.1:0-366 GCF_054177405.1 Leptonychotes weddellii | reverse complement strand
TGATTCATCATGTAATTCATTCTCCTTTGCTTCTCTGAACCAAACCAGGTCACCTCCCTCCTAATTCCATCCCCACTGTTGCAGGGAAGGTCCCCTTGGAATGGACCTCTTTACTTCAGAGACTGTATTTTTGCCATTTGCGAGACCTCCCACAGCTGTGCTCTTGACATAGTAATCTCTGTTTGGCTTCTCTCCAGTATTCTCCATGAAGCCCCTGAGTGAACTTGATTGCTTTTGGCAACCCTTAACAAATATTGCAGAGTTTCTTCTGGTTTTGCCAGAAATTGAGTGTGCTTTTGGATCATTTTCAAGAGGGGAAAGGGAGAATGCTGAATTATGCAGCTATGTTCGTACCAAAATTCTTTG
>NW_027686347.1:0-366 GCF_054177405.1 Leptonychotes weddellii | reverse complement strand
GTCCCAGGGTGGGATGCTCTGGGCTGCTTCTGCCTACAACCTTCCCTCGTGTGTGTGAGGTGGAGTGGTTCCTGACAGAGGCACCAACACTCAGCGTGAACACCCTGACTTTGAGGGCTCCAATTAAGGGTCCCTCCTGGCAGCAATGAGGAAATTGAGGTTCCAGGAGAAAAGGAGTCAACTCCAAACCAGGAGTTGAAGGATTCCAGGATTTCCGAGTCAGTCTGGTCTAAAACTGACAGGTAGTGGGGAAAACCCAAGCTCTGGAGTGAGATGGTCTCGGTTCAAATCTCAGCTTTTCCACTTACCAGCTGTGCTACCTTGAGCTAGTTACTTAACCTTTCCTGTGCCTCAGTTTTTCTAGCT
>NW_027686346.1:0-366 GCF_054177405.1 Leptonychotes weddellii | reverse complement strand
TCTTGGACTTCCCAGCCTCCAGAGCTGTCAGAAATATGTTTCTTTCTTTCTTTTTTTAAGATTTTATTTATTTGTCAGAGAGGGAGAATGCACAAGCAGGGGGAAGCAGCAGAGGGGGAGAGGGAGAAGCAGGCTCCCCGCTGAGCAGGGAGCCCGATGCGGGACTCGATCCCAGGACCCTGAGGTCATGACCTGAGCCGAAGGCAGACGCTTACTGACTGAGCCAGCCAGGCAGCTGGAGAAATACATTTCTATTCTTTTTTTTTTTTTTTTTAAAGATTTTATTTATTTATTTGAGAGAGAGAGAATGAGAGAGAGCAAGCACATGAGAGGGGGGAGGGTCAGAGGGAGAAGCAGACTCCCTGC
>NW_027686345.1:0-366 GCF_054177405.1 Leptonychotes weddellii | reverse complement strand
CAAAAACAATGAATCATGGAACACTACATCTAAAACTAATGATGTAATGTATGGGGATTAACATAACAATAAAAAAATAAAAATAAAGATGTTGAGAGAAAAACAGGGGAAGCCCTCTAGAGGGTTCTCTTTCCATTGCCTGCCCAAGTATGACCCACTGAGACTATACCCCAGCCTCCCATCTCAACAACAGCTGAAAACCTTCTAATAATGGGTTCTTCCTCCTCCAGAATCTTTCAAAATCATCTTGTGTGGAGTTCCAACAAGTTTCCTGATGTTCCGTTTCCAAAGATGTGAGCCAGGGATACCAGGAACTTCACTATAAGGTGCTTTTTAATTTCATGCAAGATCAAGCCTTAAAGCATT
>NW_027686344.1:0-366 GCF_054177405.1 Leptonychotes weddellii | reverse complement strand
TTCTCTGGAAAGACTTTCCAAGCCTCCAGCCATTCCAGATAGAAGAAAGACGAAAACGGGACGAGCTACAGGTGCCAGAGTTCCAGACCTTCCAGCAGCTAACACTCACTCAAAACACCTGCCCAGGTACCGAAGGGCTGGGGGGAGGGGGGCACCTGCCTGAGCTGAGTGTGGCGTGCGTGTGTGCATGCAGTGTGCGGGTGTGTGTGTGTGTGTGCATGCGGTGTGTGTGCATGTGCTGAGTGTGACCTGCGTGTGTGCATGCAGTGCGTGTGCGGGGGTGTGCGCGCATGTGCGGGGGTGTGCGTGTGTGCATGCGGTGTGTGCGTGTGCTGTGACCTGCGTGTGTGCATCCGGTGTGTGTGT
>NW_027686343.1:0-366 GCF_054177405.1 Leptonychotes weddellii | reverse complement strand
TCAGTAACATAAACTTAGCAGTTCAGGTCTTACTATATACAAATAGCCGAAATTGAAGAATTAAGTACACGACTGGCAGAAACGGGAGCCAGGGTTAGAGAGGGAGGTTATAGATAAGCAAGGGAAAGGTAGAATGACCCATGTGGAGATGGATCAGAGGTGGAGAAGGGGCTTTGATACAGATGGTAACATATGGTAACATATACAAATATTTATTGATATGCGAGTGGATGTGCGTTATTAAATAAATATGTATTTCCTTGTTCTGTTGGCTGAGAGGTCCTAGAAGCAAGGACATTCCAGCAACTCTGAGCGCACCTGGGACTCACATATTGGTTTGTAATTCCATTAACTAATAAAAGGAGC
>NW_027686342.1:0-7136 GCF_054177405.1 Leptonychotes weddellii | reverse complement strand
TTGAGTATCGTCATTCACTTTATCATTCTGTGGTTTTCACTAAAAAAAATTATGGTGTGGATGTGCTAACAATGCATGGCAAGAGAGAACTCAGCAGATGTCAGCTTCTGACTTTTTCCCAGCAGCCCCAAGCACAGGAGGTCTTGCACCGGGCCCACAGCTCCGGACAACTCCATCCTGGACTGCCTTTGTGATCCTGGGGGCAAACCCTGGCCCGAAGGCTCACGCTCACTGTGATTACCACAAAGGCTCACAGCTAATCAACACACTGTCACTGGGGTAAAACCCAACTATCCCCACCCCCCCTTAAAGAGGATGTTTCACTTGTTATGAAGTAGCCATTATTTTTTTTTTTAAGATTTTATTTATTTATTCATGAGAGACAGAGAGAGAGAGGCAGAGGGAGAAGCAGGCTCCCCGCTGAGCAGGGAGCCCAATGCGGGACTCAATCCCAGGACCCTGGGATCATGACCTGAGCCGAAGGCAGATGCTTAACCATCTGAGCCACCCAGGCGCCCGAAGTGGCCATTATCTTTAATTACAGCAAAACAATTCAAGCAAGCTCCATATTACTGGGCACTTCCAATATTCTTGGCATCATGACTCCTTGCTCCCAGGGAAAGCTCCATGACTTTGTGTAAAGTGACAGTTTTCCTAGCACAGCCGATGGGAAAGAGTCAGGATCAAAATGGAAAAATACACTCTTACCTTTCCCAATACCTCAAGTCATAACATGGCTTTGTTTTTTGCATTGATGAATGCCGAACAGAAAACATGGTGTCTTCCTATTTACAAAACATCAACAAACATAAAATACCCAAAAATAGATTTAACCAAAGAGATAAAAAACCTGTACACTAAAAACTATAGATATTGATGAGAAAAATACTGAAGACACAAAATGAAAAGATATTCCATGCTCATATTTGGAAAAACATTGTTAAAATACCCACATTACCCCAAGCAATAGACAAATTTAATGGAATCCCTATCAGAATTCCAAAGGTGTTTTCTTTTTTTAAACATCTGAGAGCACGAGCGTGGTGTGAGCACAAGTGGGGCTCTCTATCCTGGGACTATGGGATCATGACCTGAGCTGAAGGCAGAGAGAGGCTTAACCAACTGAGCCACCAGGCGCCCCACCAAAGGCGTTTTCCATATAAGTAGAACAAAGAATCAACTCTAAGATTTGTACGGAACCACAAAAGACCCCAAAGCCATCTTGAAAAACAGAAAATGCTTGCAAATCACGTTTCTGACATGAGGTTAACACCAAAAATACACAAGCAACTCCAACTCAATAGCAAAAATTCCAATGTAATTTAAAAATGGGCAGAGAATCTGAATAGATGTTTTCCCTAAGACACAGATGGCCAACAGGTACATGAACAGGTGCTCGTCATCACTCATCAGGGAAATGCAAATCAAAATCACAGGGAGTTCACCTCACACGTGTCAGATTGGCTAGATCTAAAACCCAACAGACAACAGTGCTGGTGAGGATGTGGAGAAAAGGAACCCCTGTGCATTGTTGGTGGAAATGCAAAGTGGCACAGTCACTATGGAAAACAGTATGGAGGTTCCTCAAAGTTATGATGCAGCAATCTCACTTCTGGGTATTTATCCAAAGAAAATTAAAGTGCTAACTGGAAGACAGAAGCTCCCCCATGTTCACTGCATTATTTCCAGTGGCCAAGACACGGAAACGTTAAGCATCTACTGACAGTTGAATGGGTAACAGAGGTAGTATATACACACACACTGGGGTATTACTAAGCCATAAAAGAACGAAATCTCGCCACCTGCAACAACGCAGATGGACCTTGAGGGCATTATGCCAAGTGGACTAACTCAGAATCAAATCCCATAGTCTCACTTATACGTGGAATCTAAACAAAACCACCACCATCACCAAAAAACACCTCAAGTTCATAGATACAGAGAACAGATACATTATGGTGGTTGCCAGAGGCACAGGGGAAATGGGTGGTCAAACTTCCAGTTATACTTACTGTATATTACAATGTTGCTAAGAGTGTATCTCCTTTTAAAAAGAGATTTTACTTATTTGACAGCACGCACACGCACAGAAGCAAGGAGAACGGCAGGCAGAGGGAGAAACAGGCTTCCCAAAGCAGGTAGGGTGCGATTCCAGGACCCTGGGATCATGACCTGAGCCAAAGGGAAACGCTTAACTGACCGAGCCACCTAGGCATCCCGGAGTGTATCTTTTTTAAAGCCTTTAGGACGGGGTTAACTGGACTTACTGTATTCATTTCACAGTATATAGGAATATCAAATTGCTATGCTGTACATCTGGAACTATGTAACGTGGTCTGTGAATTATACGTTGCTTAAAAGAGAACAAGGATGTTTAAATATTAATACAAAAGCTACCCAACAGGCAAATAAAAACGAGTTTGGGGCGGGGCGCCTGGCTGGCTCAGTCAGTTAAGTGTCTGCTTCTGCTCAGGTCGTGATCCCAGGGTCCTGGGATTGAGCCCTCCATCAGGCTCTGCTCAGTGGGAGTCTGCTTCTCCCTCTCCCTACCTGTGCTCTCACTCTGTCAAATAAACAAATAAAAATCTTAAAAAAATAAAAAACGAGTTTGGTATTGTTATCTACCAGCTAGGACACTTTATTATGCCTTTTTGTCCTTATGCTAGAGAACGGAAACTTCAAGAATTCGAAGTTTAAAATCTCCAACTTAGAGACTTCTAGGTAAAATAAAACCACTATCATTAAAAAACAAACGCATTTCACATTTACCATCGAACCATCTACACACTGTTAAAATAGGGAGGCCCAGCCATTCCATCAACACCCAAAAAAGCCTTATATACGTATAATAATTAATTTTCAGTGCACACTGAATAAAACTTTGTACCTTCAACAGGAATATGTCCAACAACTGAAAAGTTACCTGGGCTCCATCTGGCCAAAGTGAGAACAATCCGAACAGTAAGAACGTTTTCCAAATATAAAACAATGTGCACAATCCTCAGAGGCAGAGGCCCCTCCTTGTCATCATGGCACAAGGCAAACACTGAGCTACTTTAGTTTCTGTTCTGAAAAACGGATGTAATACCACTTTCCTTACGGCTGCCATTAGGATAGAGCCCCCCACACCTCTATGAACCCCTGGCCACATGCTGGCTGCAACTGGTGCAAGAGTCTGTCTTTTTGACAGACAAGAATCAGAGAAGCTTCTTGCCGAAAGTTGCAGGCCTCACAGTAGGCAAGGCCAGACCTCAGGCTGTATCAGGAACTAACACCTCCAGACACAGGCAAAGCTTGCAGCTCCTCCCTCCTGTCCTGGGGGATAGATGGGTTCGTTCACCCAGAAAGCCTACAACCTGTGGTGCTGCCTTTCCCCTGTAACTTCCACTTCTGACACAGGAAACCACAAATACTGCAGGGTTACCTGCGGCTCAACCCTGCCCAGTCTGCCACGAGGCTGCTGCTCCGACTAGACTTGAGTGGCTCTATCCAACGACATCCCTCTGTCCTCAACTACCTGGGGCTGACTCCCCACATTTTGGGATGAAGTCCCACCCAAGCATCCACGGGGGAGGATTCCTGAATTTTCTCGACTGTGTGATCATGTTACTGCTTAAACAAGCTCCATGCCTTCCTCAGCCTCTGACAGGAATGACCACCCACGCTCACGTGTAGAAGTAAGTTTCCGTCCTAGGCATGCCCTGGGAGAGAAAGCAAACCGGTAACTTCGAAGAGTTCGGGAAAAGCCAGGCAGGAATCCCAGCCCCTCCTGCTCTTCACCACAAACCAAGATTCCCTAAGCTCAGGTGCAAGGCAGCCAATTTAGGGATCGACACCAAACCAGCTGCGGCATCGCTCACTCCCACGTGAACTCCCACACAAGTTCCGTCTTCCACACCAGGGCTAATCGGGAGTCTCTTACCTGTCACGGTTCTGTCACGCTGGGTCCCGTTCCCTGAGCTTCCTCTAACATCTCAGCGCACCCCCAGCACGGAGTTCGTGGCGCCCCGTCCCTAGGACGCTCACCTCTAAGCCACCCCTAGGCGGCTGTCGGGAAGATCCAGGGACCCACAAGAGAGCTTGAACACAAGGCACTCAGGGAACCCTCACGAAGTTCCAGCCACTTTATCAACAGGCTTGCTACCCCACAGTCGGAGAGATACCGGTAGTCTCAACGGCATCACGCCCACTCTTCGCTCCGGGAGAAATCCCGGACCGCAACCACAGGCGTGGAGAAGACACCTATGTCCGCGGCCCCCAATATCCCAGCCCCCCCCCCCCCGCCCCGCAGTCCAGGCCTTCGCTCCGGGCCCGGGCGGCCGGCGTCACCCACGCACCTTCGAACAGGCGCCGCGGGTCCTTCTCGTCCAGCGTCAGCAGCTCCCGCGCAGCCTTGCGGATCTTGGCCAGGGTGAACTTGACCCTCCAGACCTCCCGTTTGTTCCGGAGCCCGTACTCGCCTGCCGGAAGAGGGCGCTGCTAGCGGGGCCGGCCCGGCTGCGGCCCCGCCCTCCAGCCCCCGGAAGCGGAAACCGGGTCCCGGCCGCTCACCGATCAGCTTCAGCTCCTGGTCGAGGCGCGACTTCTCGAAGGGCCTCCGAGGGGTCACGTACGTCTTGCGACAAACCCAGCTCCGGGCCACCGGCATGTTGGCTGCGCGCGTGCGCCTGCGCGGGAGGGCGAGCCGGGCGCGTGAGGGCCGCGGACGCCGCCTGCACGGTCCCGCGGCCGCGCCGCCTCCGCGCCCCGCATGGCCCGCACTGCCGCGTGCAGTCCCGTCCCACCGCCTCCCACTTCTGCGTACTCATATAAATAAGGTCGGGGGTCCGCACGACCTCGCGACCCACACCCTGACGAGCGCGCAGCGTACCACACCCTACCTTACCGTAGGCTCCGAGATCTGAGAAAGAGAAGCACGCGCCGCCCGGCCACGCTTTTATAGCAACGATGCGCCCTGGTGACGTCAGCGCGCACGCCGCACGCCTGTACCAATCAGAAGAGGCGTTGGCGGACGGAAAAGCATTCGAGACGACAGGTCGGGCCAGAGCGGCGAGCTGAGCTGGACGACCGTGCCCGGCGCCGACGCGGGTCGCGGCGCACGCGCGCTGGGAGGTGGGCCGCCGGCTCCGCCCCTGTTCTGCCGGCGGGCTGGAGCTCGGCGACCTTCCGGGGGAGGCCCTTTTTGTTCCCCAATCCCGAGGTCGGCGGCTCTCGCGTCGGAGTGGCGTCCGCTTGAGGCTCGGCCGGGAACCCCCCCCCCCGCCCCCGCGCACGCAGGCTGCACACCTGTCTGGGCAGCAGGTGCAGAGGCCAGGCCTCCAGGGCGCCTGCGTGCCCTGCTCGAGCGCGCAGCGCGCGCCTTCCCTCCGCACCGGATTGCAATCCTACCTCCCGCGCATCCCCACACCGGGAATCGGGTCTCACCTGGAACAAGTCACCGGTGCCTGCGGCTCCCACTAGGGGGAAGTCACCCTCCCGCACCGTGGGCCTCATTCATTCACCAAAAACCGCAGTTCCTATCTTGGAGTTTCCTTTGGGTTTCCAGAAGAGGGGAAATGTTCTGAAACTTCTTGCTATCTATTCACTTCCACCTTGGCGCCGTTTATCACCTGCTGCAGGGACTTACACAGTTTCTTGACCTCCTTTCTGGACATCTGACCCTCACACAGGCTCTAGGATTGCAGGCACACCTTGGAGACACTGGAGGGTTAGTTCCAGACCACCAAGAAAGCAGATATTGCTGGAAAGCAAGTCAAATGAATTTTTTGGTTTACAGTGCATCTAAAAGTTCTGTTCATGCATATCATGTGGTGGTCTATTAAAGTGTACAATAGCATTATGTCTAAAAAACCCACCATGTACACATCTTAATTTTTAAAAAAATACTTTATTGCTAATAAGTGCTAATCATCTGAGCTTTCAGCGAGTGGTAATCTTTCTGCTGCTGAAGAGTCTTGCTGTTAAGAGTTAATTGGACACTTAGTCCTCAGGGCCAGGGTCCCCGACAAGAAAACAGGGAGCCAGGACAGTTGAGACAAAACCGCACTAGCATCCTGTTTGACAGCTTAGACAAGACCAAGATAGCATCCTGTTGAGCAGCCTCTGCAGAAGAGACTTTTGCAAAACATCCTGAAACAAAACAATTAACCATGAAACATTGGTCACTATCACACATTTATGCAGTTAGTCTTCAGATCAGCCGCAAAGACCATCAACAAGCGAACAGTAACCCGATAGGTAGACAGGTGCATGATCAAAACCCTGATTGGCACACCTTAGTGGCCAATCCACAGGGCCCCACTCTCAGGATGCTTAAGATAGCTTCTCGAAGGAGCGTACAGACCCCTAGATTTGAACTCCAAAACAGCAACCTTCTCAGGTCCCCTCCCTCTCTGGGAGCTTCATGCTATCGCTCAATAAACTGCTTGGCTGCCCACCACTTTTCGTCTGCTCTACCTCTTCATTCTTCGAAGCAGTGTGACCAAGAACCATGGGCATTAAGGGAACGAAAATCCTGTAACGTTGCCTCTTCCATGTTGGTGGCTGCTGAGTGGTCAGGGTGGTGGGCTGAAGATGGGGGGGGCTGGGGCAACTTCTTAAAATAAGACAATGGTGAAGTTTGCCGCATTGATTGTCTCTTTCTGTCACAACTTCTCTGTGGCAAGTGATGCTGTTTGATAATGTTTTACCCACGTAGAACTGCTTTCTTTCTTTCTTTTTTTTTTTTAAGATTTTCTTTATTTGACAGAGAGAGACACAGCGAGAGAGGAAACACAAGCAGGGGGAGCGGGAGAAGGAGAAGCAGGCTTCCCGCCGAGCAGGGATCCGATGCGGGGCTTGATCCCAGGACCCTGGGACCATGACCCAAGCCGAAGGAAGTCCTTTAACCGACTGAGCCACCCAGGCCCCCCAGCACAGTAGAACTGCTTTCAAAATTGGAGTCAATGCTCTCAAACCCTGCCACTGCTTTATCAAGTTTATGTGATATTCTAAGTCCTCTGTTGTCATTTCAACAATCTGCACAGCATCTTCACCAGGAGTAGATTCCAACTCAGGAAACCACTCTCTCTGCTCCTCCTTCTGAAGTAGCTCCTCCTCTGTTCAAGTTTGATCATGAGCCTGCAGCAATTCAGTCC
>NW_027686341.1:0-14639 GCF_054177405.1 Leptonychotes weddellii | reverse complement strand
TATCAGATAAAGGGCTAGTATCCAAAATCTATAAAGAACTTATCAAACTCAACACCCAAGGAACAAATAATCCAATCAAGAAATGGGCAGAAGACATGAACATACATTTGTGAGAAGAAGACATCCAAATGGTCAACAGACACATGAAAAAGTGCTCAACGTTGCTCGGCATCAGGGAAATCCAAATCAAAACCTCAATGAGATACCACCTCACACTAGTAAGAATGGGTAAAATTAACAAGTCAGGAAATGACAGATGTTGGCGAGGATGTGGAGGAAGGGGAACCCTCCTACACTGTTGGTAGGAATGCAAGCTGGTGCAGCCACTCTGGAAGACAGTATGGAGGTTCCTCAAAAAGTTGAAAATAGAGCTACCCATGACCCAGCAATTGTATTACTGGGTATTTACCCCAAAGATACAAATGTAGTAAACCCAAGAGGCACCTGCACTCCAATGTTTATAGGATCAATGTCCATAATAGCCGAACTATGGAAAGAGCCCAGATGTCCACTGATGGATATATGGATAAAGAAGATGTGGTATATATATATATATATACAATGGAATATTATGCAGCCATCAAAAAAATGAAATCTTGCCATTTGCAATGATGTGGATGGAACTAAAGGGTATTATGCTAAGCTAAATAAGTCAATCAGAGAAAGATAATTATCATATGATCTCACTGATATGTGGAATTTGAAGAGGATCATAGGGGAAGAGAGGAAAAAAATGAAACAAGACAAAACCAGAGAGGGAGACAAACCATAAGAGACTCTTAATCTCAGGAAACTGAGGGTTGCTGGAGTGGAGGGGAGTGGGAGGGATGGGGTGGCTGGGTGATGGACGTTGGGGAGGGTATGTGTTGTGGTGAGTGCTGTGTATTGTGTAAGACTGATGAATCACAGACCTGTACCCCTCAAACAAATAATACATTATATGTTAATAATAAAAAAATGCAAAAAAAAAAAGAGAAAACTTGCTGTGAAGGCACCTATAAACATTATAAACCTATCTACTCTTTAACCCAGCAATTCTACTTTTGGGAATTCATCCCACATATATACTGCACATGCACAAAATAATATAAGTACAAGACTATTCAATGCAATTGTTTGTGATACTCAAAGACTAGAAACATCCCGAGTACGAATTTATTTACCAGGATACTGATAAATAGCACAATGGAATACCAAGCAGCTGTTAAAAAAAAACTCTCTTATGTATTAATATGGAAAGATTTTTAAAGGATACATTGTGGAGTCATGAACTCAAGATAGAGAACAGTATATCTTTTTTGCAAGAAACGTGGAAAAAATATGTGTCCATACTTGCCCCCTATCTGTATAAAGAAATGCTGAAAGGATACTTAAGAAACTAATAAAATGTATGGGTGCAGGAGGAAACAGGGGTAGAAGAATAAGTCAGGAATTGGAATAAGACAATATATACCTATTATACATCCTTTTGATTTTTGAACCATGTAAATGTGTTTCTTATCACAAAATAAAGGAAAATTACTAAGATTGTGGTAGATGGCAGACCTAAAAGTACTCAAATGAAAAGGCATCAGAAATATTATTAATTGGGAAAAGCAAGTTGCAGAACAGTATACTTTCTATAAAATGATCCCTGTTATGCAAAAACACACACACATACCTACATATACAAAAAGTGCCTGGAAGTATACATAATCAGATATTAACAGTAGTGACCTCTTGGAGGTGAGTATGGAGGCAAGAGTAGGTGGGGGGAGGGCGCCTGGGTGGCTCAGTTGGTTGGGCGACTGCTTTCGGCTCAGGTCATGATCCCAGGGTCCTGGGATCGAGTCCCGCATCGGGCTCCCTGCTCTGCGGGGAGCCTGCTTCTCCCTCTCCCACTCCCCCTGCTTGTGTTCCCTCTCTCGCTGTGTCTCTCTCTGTCAAATAAATAAATAAAATCTTTAAAAAAAAAAAAAAGAGTAGGTGGGGGGAATCTGATGTTTTATTTGTTTTCTCTTTTTAAATTAAAGTATAGTTTATGTACAGTGAACAGCAAGGATCTTGAGTTCAATGAGTTTGGACAAATGTATACACCCATATAATCCATACCTCTATCAAAATATGGAAAATTTCTATCCCCTTAGGGGGAGAAGAAGTTCAACCATCATCAACACTGTTGGTTTCAACTTAAAATGCTTAATTACCATTAATTTATTCAGGAAATATTCATTTAGAGCTTAACAAAGTCAAGCACTGTTACAGGCCTTAAAAATATAGCATAGAAAAAAATAAATCCTTGCCATGAAGGAGCTTATATTCTTGTTAGGGAGAGAAAGAGAACACAGTGAGGAAGCAGCAAATATATGTCAGATGAAAGTCACAGAAAAAAAATTATTATCTTTTAAACATGGTTACTAAGGAATGTAAAGGATGCCTAAGGTACGTGTGGGTATTTCTTCCAAGTGTATCAGTAATATTAAAATCCAATGATTTTATTATTATTGCTATGCATCCTTATCCCAAACGTTCCTTATCTGAAATTTTGCTGTTTGTAAGCCAACAATAGATGGTGAAAAAAATACTAGGCTTAAAAATTAGCATGAAAAATATATAACCAAGAAAATTAAGCAACAATAAAACAGCCTGGTAAATTATAATCCAAACACAATTCCAGAGGCAGAAAGAACTTGGCACCGGAACTAGTCTGAAAAGTAGGGTGGACATGAATTAAACACTGAGGTTCTCTGGGTAACAGATATCTCTAATAATGAAAAAGTGATCAGGAAGAAAAATAAAGCACAGGGGTAGCACTATGATGAGCCCCAGAACATACCAGTATAGAGCTGTCAGGAAGCTTATCATGCTCAGCCTGGTAAGGATCTACCCACCTGAATGGACTATCACAATGGAAGGAATCGGAGTAAAAGAATGGTTACCATATGTCCAACCACACTCTTAGTATCTGCACTTGGATATTTCACAAAATCTCAAATAACTTCACAACTCCTAATTTCTCTGTGATCTACCCTTCACTAGTCTTCCACAACTCACAAATGGTACCTTTGTCCATCCAGTTCCTTAATTCACAAATCTGGAAATGATTCTTAATCCTCCCCCTCTTTCATCCACTGTATTTATTCAGTCAACAATATTTAATTGTGAATCTACCAGCGGCCAGGCAATGATTTTTCCAGACACTGAATAATGTAATAAAGAAAATAGTCCCTGACCTTAAAGAGTTTACATTCCTCCATTCCACTACTGTCTTGTTGTATCTATTTCTTAAATATATCTCCAATCCATCCATTTGTTTCTACATCCACTACCTTCCCTTTAATCCAATCCAGCACAATTTCTTTTTTTTTTTAAGGTTTTATTTATTTGACAGACAGAGAGAGAGATGGTGAGAGCAGAAACACAAGCAGGGAGAGTGGGAGAGGGAGAAGCAGGCTTCCCGCCAAGCAGGGAGCCCAATGTGGGGCTGGATCCCAGGACCCTGGGATCATGACCTGAGCCGAAGGCAGATACTTAATGACTGAGCCACCCAGGCACCCCATCCAGCACCACTTCTTATCAGGAACATTGCCATAGTCTCCCATCTGTTCTCCCTACTTCCATTTATTACCCTCAGAAATCAATTTGCCACACAGGAAACCAGAGACAGCTTTTAAAAATTCAAAACATATTTTGTCACTGCCTTGTTTAAAACCATTCAAAAACTCCTAAATATGAAAGTACTTAGAATAAAATCCAGAATCTTTAATATGGTTTACAGGACTCTGCCTTGTAATAGATGTACCTCATCTACTTATTTAACATTTTTAGCCTCCCTAGACTTTTTCAATTGCTCACCTTTTCTTAAAGGACTTTCACACCCACTATTTGCTCCACCAATTTCTCCTTTATTCTCCTTGTTACCTACCTAACTTCTACTCATCTTTCAGATCTCATGTTAAATTTATAACTTCCTAAAAGAACTTCTCCCTGACCCTCCCAGACTAGGCGAGGCCTCCCTATTATAAGCTCTCTTAGCATCTTTGTTTTTCTCTTTGGAGGTATTTATCAGACTTCTTAAAGACCATACCTTAGAAAGGGACCCATTAAGTCAGGAATCGCATTTGCCTTGTTCATTGGTGCATACTTGGAACTTAGGACAGTGTTTTGCATGTAGCAGGCACTTAATAATATTTGTTATATAAATGAATGAATGATCCAACCACTGCTAGACTTGGGGAAGACACTAGTGTTTACTTTGTTTTTGGATGGGCTCTTCCAACCTATATATTTCAGAGAATGGATGCCTGAACTTAAGTGGAGGTGGCTTAAGCTTATACTATACTCTTTTACATTATATTCTCACATAGTATGAGACTAGAGTACACCACACTTCCTGTTTTTCAAAACCATATGAAGTATACAAAAATCAAGTTTTTCTGTAAGCCAGCAACAATCAGAAAATTAAATTAAAATACATTTTACAATAATATCCAAAACCATAAAATACATAGGAATAATTTAATGGAAGATATACAAGACCTCTACCCTAAAAACTCTGAAACATTGCTAAGAGAAGTTAAAGATCTAAATACATGGAAATATAATACTATTCCCATATGCTGTAAGTCTCAATATTGTTCAAATGACCTCTCTCCCAAAAGATTTATAGATTTGGTCAATCCCATTCAAACCCCTTGCAGGCTTTTTCTCTCTCTCTGGAAAGTGAGAAAATGAATTTTATTTGGAAAGAGATAGGATCATGACTAGTCAAAACAATGTGAAAACAAGAAAAAGGATGGAAGATTTACCTACCTGACTTCAAGACTTACTATAAAGCTACAATAATCTAGACAGTGTGGTTGTGGCAAGAGGACAAAGAGATCCATGGCACCTGACAGGGAGTTTAGAAATAGACCTATTTGTATCAAATGATTTTCAACAAGGGTGCCAAATCAATTCAACAGGAAAATGAACATCCTTTCAACAAATGATGTTGGAGAAACTGGGCATCATATGGGGAAAAAGAACCTTGACTCCTACCTCATTGATTTGTTACCTCATATAACATGCAAAAATCAGTTTAAAACAAGGCAAATAGAAGAATCAATAGATGTCAAATAAGTGCCCTTTGCTCACCAGGAATATTCAGGGCCTTCCTTAACACACTGTTAGAGAAAATACTACACAAGATAAAGCCAATATATGCAAGTGACACATAGTTGTTGAGATGCTTGACTTTTCTTGGTTTCCAAGCATTAGCAAACTCTTTGAGTGAACAATGGAATCTGGGTTGAAGATGCCAAATTATCTAATATCCTGAATTCCTTTTAGAGACCAATAGCCAGGTGCATTTACAATAAAATTAACATAGCTTAGACAACAGAATCCACACCAATAAGGAATCCTACCGTCAAAAATAAATTATTCCTACCGTAACCAATCAGACACAATTTTATACATTTTACTAATATTCTTTATCTTGACTTACGAGTAATTTTCCTTTCACTCTTTACAGCTTCCTTATTACCCACTTTACCTATATGTACTTTCCAACAGTTAATATTTCCTTTTCCTTTTTATATTTTATATTTACATAATTTTATATTATATATTTATATTTCCCTGTTATATTTTAGACTGCAATCTAACTACTGACAGTGATACATAACAGGGAATTTTATATGCAAATGTTATTATATAATTTTTCAAGGGTTTGTAAACTGTAAGTTGAGTGAAATGCTATGCTAACATTATTCGGATCCACCTGATTACTAGGAACTGTCCCTATCCAGCATTCTGTGCTACCTCCAATTCATTTAAAGTACGAAAATTGGCCACAAAGGAGTAAGAGATACTGCTGTTGGGTCCAGGTCAGGATCTGAGGTGCAGACTTGGGCAATGGAGGTTCTGGGAGGGCTATTCTTGGCCATGTGGACCACCAGGAGGCCTGGTGGAAAACTGGCCTGTTGTTGATGTCACCAACGTGTAGGGTGGTATTTCTGCTGGAGGAAAGAAGTGACTTGTTCCTGTCTGTGGCCATGATGGTAACATTGGACCCTAGGGTCGGCTCCCAGTCCAGGGCCCCATCTGTTGCAAGCATGTAGTAATTATCGGTAGAAGATCCAATTCTGAATCTGTACCAGACACGTGACCTCCCTTCTTCTGCCGAATCTGGATCCTGTGGGTTTTTTGTTTGTTTGTTTGTTTGTTTAAACATTTTATTTATTTATTTATTTATTTGAGAGAAAGAGAGAGAGACAGAGAAACAGCATGAGAGGGGAGAGGGTCAGAGGGAGAAGCAGGCTCCCTGCTGAAGCGGGAGCCCGATGTGGGACTCGATCCCAGGACTCCGGGATCCTGACCTGAGCCGAAGGCAGTCGCTTAACCAACTGAGCCACCCAGGCGCCCTGGATCCTGTGTTTTAAACAGAGTCATTACTTTTTAAGGTGCAGAATCTTCAGGAATCATTGTGGAAAAAGAAGTAAAAATCAGCTCTGGTATTTTGTCATTATCATCCAGAATTTTGATCTCAACTACACTAGGCAATCAGTCCTCCCCTTCCACCATTCCTTGCTTCCCAAACCATGGAGCATGTTTTAATCTCATCATAGCCCAATGTACTTAAAGTCTTCATCTCACTACGATTGTGATCAAGATTAAACTGGTACTCTGGGCTGCAAAGACATATCTGATTTCCACACGGCTATTCTCATATGGGTCAGTGGCCCTCACCCTCACCATGGAGGTGCCCAGAGGCATGTCTTCTAAAAGGCTGAGCCCAGATACATTCTGGCTGAAACTGAGGAGGGGGGTATAACTGCATCAACTGCCAGGGTGGGGATCTGAGCAGTGCTGCTTCAGGACCGTCTTTGTCATCTAAGGTTATCAGGACTAAGCCACATGAGTTTTGCTTTTCCTAGTCCAGTGGCTTCTCTAACACAGGCTCAACATATTTGTTTCCACTGTTGGTCTGTTACTTCAAAGACAAAGTGTTGCTGCTAAGGTGGCAATTTTGTAAAGGAATTGCTTCCAACATCAGTATCTTCCGTAGGTTCTATTACGGATCTTGCCCCAAGCTGGGTCAGTTCAGATATTTGAGTCAGTAACACTCCTGATGAACTGGGGAGTATTATCATTGGCACCTTGCACATCTATATTAGGGTGGAAAGCATTTAAAGGCTTTTCAACTACCATTTCTAAACATTTGATACAAACTATGGTATATGGTCTTTTATGTTCCAGGTCCATCCTGTTACAAATTAAGTGTCTACTTTCTTCACTCAGACTGAACTATTCTTTTTCCACGTTAATCCACAGCTTCTGAACAAGCAAGTCCTGGACACCTAGCCCCATATCTTTGGCAAGGTCCCGTGAGGAAAGTCACCCAGCAGGAACCTTCACAGATCTCCTTGTTAATCTCTATTTCCACATTGACTCACAGCAGTGCTCTGAGTCCCTGCCTTAGCACTGCAGCCTGAAGTAATGAAAGCTCAATGTTCTGGAGAGTTGAGAACAAAGAGAAAGATGTTTCTCAATGGAATTTACAGGCTGAAAGGTAGTAGTAGTACAGCCTTATTTATCCAATTAAATATTCCTGGGAATTCATATTCTCAGTGACTCCACCATACGAGGTCAAAGTGATGACTTCTTTTTATAGTTTCTTGATACTTAAGATAATTTTTAGGCTGTCTCTTTAAAAAAATTTTTTTTATATGGAAGCTTTATTTTTTCCAAATAACAGTCTCAGGATGAATTACTGGCTGGATCTTCAGCTACAAATATACAGAAAGCCTCTAAGAAGTTACACAATATGAAAAGCGTATGTTTTAAGGCAACTATTTATTTTTGTATCCTTTGGGTAAATACCTAGTAGTGTCATTGCTGGACCATAGAGAAGTTCTATTTTTAACTTTTTGAGGACCCTCCATACTGTTTTCCAGAGTGGCTGCACCAGTTTGCATTCCTACCAACAGTATAAGAGGGTTCCCCTTTCTCCACATCCTCACCACCATCCTGTTTCCTGTGTTAATTTTAGCCATTCTGCCAGGTGTGAGGTGGTTTCTCACTGTGGTTTTGATTTGTATTTCCCTGATGAGTAACGTTGAGCATATTTTCACGTGCCTGTTAGCACATCTGGATGTCTTCTTTCCAGATGTCTGTTCATGTCTTCTGCCCATTTCTCAACTGGATTATTTGTTTTTTGGGGTATTGAGCTTGATAAGTTCTTTATAGATTCTGGATATTAGCCCTTTATCTGATATGTCATTTGCAAATATCTTCTCTCATTACATTGGTTGCCTTTTAGTTTTGTAAATTTCCTTCAGAAGCTTTTTATTTTGATGAGGTCCCAATAGTTCATTTTTGCTTTTATTTCCCTTGCCTCCGGCTATATGTCTAGTAAGAAGTTGCTGCGGCTGAGGTCAAAGGGGTGGCTGCCTGCGTTCTCCTCTAGGATTTTGATGGTTTCCTGTCTTATATTTAGGTGTTTCATCCATTTTGAATTTATTTCTGTGAATGGTGTAAGAAAGTGGTCCAGTTTCAGTCTTCTGCATGTTGTTGTCCAGTTTTCACAACACCATTTATTGCGGAGACTCTCTTTTTTCCATTGGATATTCTATCCCGCTTTGTCGAAGATGAGTTGACCATATAGTTGTGGGTCCATTTCTGGGTTTTCTATTCTGTTCCACTGATCTATGTAAGAGACCATTTTCTAATTACTGAACTGAAGCCTTTTACTGAATATTTAGAAGGGGTATAAATCATTGTATGAAACATTTCAGAGACTTAAAGATGAACTAAGAAATTATATTTGTCATTAATGACATTATACATAGATCTTTTTATGGCTTCTCTAAGAGAAACTGCAGAAGTACTGATTTCTTTTACATATAAATTATCTTGAGTCTATAATTGATCTGATGACAATTTCTTCGCATCTTCTTGAACCAGAACTCTTCCCATTTGGTATCAAGGAAACTCATCCTCTATCAAAGGTTTTTTTCAATTACCTTTGCCATAGGCTACCTTTTCCTATTAGTATTTTAAGAATCCTAAACAGTACATTCTTTTATTGATAACTTTTCAGTAGATATGGTTTCCTAAAAATAAACTCTTAAGTTTTTTTTTTTAGATTTTATTTATTTATTTGAGAGAGAGAATGAGATAGAGAGAGAGAGCATGAGAGGGGGAAGGGTCAGAGGGAGAAGCAGACTCCCTGCCGAGCAGGGAGCCCGATGTGGGACTCAATCCCGGGACTCCAGGATCATGACCTGAGCCGAAGGCAGTCGCTTAACCAACTGAGCCACCCAGGCACCCCAGTGAACTCTTAAGTTTAACTCAGGAGAGTAAATCTGTCTCTTTCCTAATATATACACTCACTACTTTGATCAATATCCCTTCACACTGTTTGCTTTAAATTTTTTAAAAGTAGTTTTTTTTTTTTTTTTTAAAGATTTTATTTATTTTTTAGAGAGCGAGCGAGAGAGAAACAGCATGAGAGGGGAGAGGGTCAGAGGGAGAAGCAGGCTCCCCGCTGAGCCGGAAGCCCGATGTGGGACTCGATCCCAGGACCCCGGGATCATGACCTGAGCCGAAGGCAGACGCTTAACCATCTGAGCCACCCAGGCGCCCTTAAAAGTAGTTTTATTGAGGTATAGTTGATACACAAAGAACTACACATATTTAATGTGGATGTGTTTAATTTTTTGGACTTGGTATCTTGCATGAAGAAAAAGCAGATTTTTCACCAAATTCAATTCATGATCACAGCTATATTGTCACATGTAACTGAGAAAACTGATACAGCCCACTCATTTATCATTAGCCTTCTAATTCAGCTTAAAATGATCTCTGAGGGGATGCCTGGATGGCTCAGTCGGTTGAGCGTCTGCCTTCAGCTCAGGTCATGATCCCAGGGCCCTGGGATTGAGTCCCACATCGGGCTCCTTGTTCAGCAGGGAGCCTGCTTCTCCCTCTGCCTGCTGCTCCCCCAGCTTGTGCTCTAACAAATAAAAAAATTTTTTAAATAAAATGAAACAAAATGATCTATGGGTTACACAGTATCAACTAGTTGTACAGTCTCACCAAGGATCCTAGCCTATTTCTGCTTCAAACAGCCTAACATCTCTTCTAGAATGGATGTGGGGGAAGAATGTCTGTTGATAGATTACATTTCAACTTTAGGTTCTATGAAATAGTGAAGCTGCAACTTTTAAATTATAGATGAACACTTCAACTTATTAGACTAAGTGAACGAAAACCCATCATTCTTAACACATAGGAAGACAAGCCAAATTCTTGACGTAATTTCATTACTGGAACCAGCACAAAAATAAACATCCAAATCCACTGCCTGGTTACTCTAAAAAAAAAAAAAAAATCAACAAATATCCTAATTATCAGTCCCAAATTGTCAACAAATTATCCTAAAGCTAAGATTGACATCTTACATTAAATACATTATGTTAGGGGTGCTTGGGTGGCTCAGGTCATGATCCTGGGGTCCTGGATTGAGATCCGCATCGGGCTCCCCACTCAGTGGGGAGTCTGCTTCTCCCTCTCCCTCTGCTTGTGCACTTTCTCTCTCTCAAAGAAATAAATAAATAAAAATCTTAAAAACAATACATTATGTTAGCTTAAACTCTCATGTGGCCAAAACCAAATAACTCCAGCTTTCAGGTTTTGATGATCCATTCTCCAGTTAAATCATCCTAGCAATCCTAATGGAGTAAATAGGTCCTTTAAATAAGAAATTTCACAGGACACTTGTTTAGGTTTTACTATGGTTCAGAAAAAGAAAAACTGGGGCGCCTGGGTGGCTCGGTCGATTAAGTGTCTGCCTTCGGCTTAGGTCATGATCTCGGAGTTCTAGCATCTCTAGCATCGAGCTCTGCAGCAGGTTCCCTACTCAGCGGGGAGTCTGCTTCTCCCTCTGCCCCTCACCCTGCTTGTGCTCTTGCTCTCTCAAATAAATACATAAAATCTTTTTTAAAAATGTCCCATGTTGGGCGCCTGGGTGGCTCAGTTGGTTAAGGGACTGCCTTCGGCTCAGGTCACGATCCTGGAGTCCCGGGATCGAGTCCCGCGTCGGGCTCCCGGCTCAGCGGGGAGCCTGCTTCTCCCTCTGACCCTCTCCCCTCTCGTGCTGTTTCTCTCTCTCTCTCTCTCTCAAATAAATAAATAAAATCTTTAAAAAAAAAAGCCCCATGTCATTATAAACCTTTAAAAAAAGAGAGAGAAAAATTAACACTCAAAAACTCTCACATCCAAAACAATGGTTCCTCCATCTTTTATGACCCCAAACAGGGGCTTCTCAACCAATAATGTGCCTAGGGAGATCCTTTGCCCCTTCTGCCATGTGAGGACACAGCCAAAAGTCTGTGATCTATAAGAAAACCCTCACCTGACCATCCTGGCACCCTTATCTCAGAATTCCAGCCTTCAAAACAGTAAGCAATACATTTCTGCTGTTTATAAATCATCCATCACCTAATCCCCCTAGGGGAAGGGGATCAACTGATACAAGCCAGTTATAAAATAAGTCATGGGGATGTAACATACAGCAAAGGGAATACAGTCAATAATACTATAATGACTCTGTAGAGTAACAGATAGTAACTAGACCTATCGAGGTGATCATTTCATAATATATAAAAATACTGAGGGGCACCTGGGTGGCTCAGGTGGGTGAGTGCCCAACTCTTGATTTTGGCTCAGGTCATGATCTTAGAGTCATGGGCTCTGCACTCAGTGCAGAGTCTGCCCACTAGAGATTGCCTCCCTCTCCTTCTGCTCCTCCGTTGCTCACGTGCTCTCTAAAATAAATAAACAAAATATTTTTAAAAAATACTGAATCGCTGTCATGCACCTGAAACTAATATAATATTGTGCGTCAATTATAATTCAATTTTTAAACAAGTTTAAAAAAGAATACTTAAGCACTTGTTTTTTTTAAAGATTATTTAAGAGACAGTGAAAGAGCACATGAGCAGGGGCGGAGGGAGAGGGAGAAGCAGACTCCCCTACTGAGCAGGGAATGCAATGTGGGGCTCGATCCCAGGACCCCGGGACCATGACCTGAGCCAAAGGCAAACACTTAACTGACTGAGCCACCCAGGCGCCCCTAAACTTTTTAAATTAGCTTTCATAAAAACTTTAGAATAGTTTTACTTCCACTCACAGGTCAACCCGTTAGACAACGAGAACACACAAATCATTATTACTTTTCACAACAGAATGTCAAGTGTGCTGACATTAAAAGCTTTTTATATCAACAATGTAAAAAAATGGCTACCATTAATTACCTATTATGAACCAGGTGGTTTATGTTATCACTAGTCCTCACCACAATCTTTCAAATTATATATTATTGTCCCAATTTTGCTGAAGCTGATAGACACTATATAAGTTGTCAAAGGTCACAAAATGAGTAGTTACCTCATTTCAAAGCTGCTACTTTTCTATGAAACTACATCTGAGAATACCAATAGCAGATAATCCCCAGAGCACACACATTTGTTCATTCACTCACTTAACAAATTAATGAAGCCTATTTAGCTCACCTGGAAGCATTAGTTGAGATCACTGATTCTTGAGATTCAGCTGAAAGGTCATGATTGTTCATTGCCCTAACTTAATGATTTGTCTCTAAATCAGGTTAAGTGAACAGAAGTCAGCATAACTGAACTATCGCAGGTTTCCCAAATAATTTCTATTGTGTGTTATGTCTTTCATTTTGAATTGACCACCATGTGAGAACTGGCCTTGTGATAAACGTTTTGATAGCTTTTACAAAACAGGAGGTCATACTGCCCACTACTCCCAGTGATATCACTTAGAAAGCTCTATTTATTAAGTTCCATGGGAACTTAATGTCAATACAAAATTTCAGGTAGACTTAAAAACTTCCTTTTTAAAAAATCAGACAAATAGAACCATCCTATGTTTTCTTTTTTTTGTACCGGTTGTCACGAAACATAAAGTGACATGTCAATTCATTAGCAGTAACTGCCTCATTTTAGGGCTATTTAATTACCTTTCTTTCTCAAATGATTTCTAATCTCTTTTATAATTCTAGATATGAACTACTGGATTTTTGAAAGGAGACTGGTAACAAAGAGAAAATAATAAGGATGCTATGATCCCCTACCCCTTTACAGAATTCACCCAAAGATCCAAACTTCTTACAGGTTCCAGCAATGCTTTCCCAAGAATAATATGAATTAGCATTCAATTTAGGTTCAACATTATACAATAAGCATTAGGTTCTCAAAAAACACTTAGAATCTGAGCATTTTCCATAGTTTTTTCTATGTGTGAAAGTTATGGAAACTTACATAAGAAGAGAGACTACTGCAAATGCACCACATTACCAAAAATGCATTCAAAACACAATTTGTTAACTGAGTGTTTCACAAAGTCATCATCAAGATCATCAGTATGGGTAAACTAAAGAAATATCTCCCCTGGAAACACATACATACATTGAATTCCCAAAAATCTACAGTGGGGATAAAAAATAAACAATCTCTTCAGTTTTTCTTCATGACAACACTTACACTGTTTGCATATATTTTTTTAAGATTTTACTTTTAGGTAATCTCTACACCCAACATGGGGCTTGAACTTACAACCCCAGATCAAGAGCATGCTACTCTTACTCACTAAGCCAGTGGGGCACCTCTGTTTGCATATTTCAATGACAAAGTTTTAAGTATGTAGAAAATAAACTCGGTATATTTGGAAGTTCAAGAATTATGTGAAACCATGAAATGACTTAGGACCTAAGAAAGTATAAATGTATGCACCCCTATGACCACAATTACTTCACTTTAAAAGAAACTAAATGCACTTTATGAATTTGTTAGCAACTTCATGTGTAGTTAGAAACCCCTCTACTCATAAAACTTTATGTGAAATTGCATTTATACTTTTCATAAATTAGAGTGAATCCCTCTACAAGAATTTGGGGTTTTAATGGATAAATTGACATCAGATGTTCAACATAAAAATGTTGTGCGGCCAAAGGTAAATAAAAAGACCAATTAAAAGAAGGTACACCTGGTTAATTAAATTAGAAAAAATAGAGTATTTAAAAGTACCAAAGTGGTTATAAATTTATATATATATAAAATACATAAACATTGTTATAAATAAGGCATGAGAGAAGGCCTCCAAGTTGTCCTTGGTGTCTACCACGCATATATAAATTTTTGGCGTCTGCTTTCTAAATTCGAAATACACACTACCCACACTAAGATATTTTGTTCAAAACCCAGAGAAGAGTATTTGATATGTACTCACCTGAATTAATGCATGATTATCTTTAGAGAACGCTGAACTACCTGACAGCAAAAGAGGCTCGCTTTTCCCACAGCTCTCCTGGCTGATGAGCGTGTCCGCGTAGTTGGGCTGGGGGAAGATCACGTGACTCTCCCGCGAGTCCGCGGTCAGGGAGACCTCATGGGAATAGGTCTGCAGGAAAGCCCGCACCCCGTCCACGCCCACAAAGTGCGAGGCCGGCACGCCCACCAGCCCGCCTCCGGAAGCCTGGAGCAGACGCGACGCGTGCCAGCGCCTCAGCCTGAGCGCCAGCAGCACGATGACAAAGGCCAGGAAGACGCACGAGACTGCCGCCACCGCCACCACCAGATACAGCGTGA
>NW_027686340.1:0-366 GCF_054177405.1 Leptonychotes weddellii | reverse complement strand
TCTCCCTCTGCCCTCTTCCCTCTTCCCTCTCGTGCTCTCTGTCTCTCATTCTCTCTCTCTCAAATAAATAAAATCTTTAAAAAAAACAAACAAACAAAAAAAGGAAATTAATACTCACCTCCTCTCAAGTGTGTGTGTGTGTGTATCTGTGTGTTGTGTGTAGAGAGAGAGGGTACGCTAAAACAAATGTGGGAAAATGTCAAAAATTGGTGATTTGGAGTTAAGATGTATGAGAGTTCCTTTTTTTTTTGTTACAAATTTCCTGTAAGGAAATTAATTCAAACTAAAAAGTTTTATATTTTAAGTGAAAGAAAATGCTTATACCTGAGACTATTCATTGCCTGCCCAGGCTTTTCAATTCCTTGT
>NW_027686339.1:0-366 GCF_054177405.1 Leptonychotes weddellii | reverse complement strand
CTTAAAAGCTTTGCAGCTTCTTCATATAATTATTGAGGAGGCATGTTTAATTAGTATAACACACATTAGTAACAATTAAACATAGTCAAGGTCAGGAAATTAACCCTTTTACAATTTGAAGTTGGCATTTTAATTTTATATTACTCTCAGCACAGCAGAAATGTTCATTTAGTTCAATGTAATATTCTTTTTTTTTTTTTCATGCTCATTGCCAGTTCTTTTTTTTTCTTTTTTTACTTTTTTTTTAATTTATTTTATTTTTTTATTTTTTTTTTATTCTTTTGTTAATCCCAATACATTACATCATTAGTTTTAGATGAAGTGTTCCATGATTCATTGTTCGTGCACAACACCCAGTGCTCCAGG
>NW_027686338.1:0-366 GCF_054177405.1 Leptonychotes weddellii | reverse complement strand
TGGACTCTGAAAAACAAACTGAGGGTTCTAGAGGGGAGGGGGGTGGGAGGATGGGTTAGCCTGGTGGTGGGTATTGAGGAGGGCACATTCTGCATGGAGCACTGGGTGTTATGCACAAACAATGAATCATGGAACACTTCATCTAAAACTAATGATGTAATGTATGGGGATTAACATAAGAATAAAAAAAAATAAAAAAAAAAGAAGTCCAGAGTTCCTTGCATTGTCTCTGAATTGAATGTTTTTTGGGTTTTTTTGTTTGTTTGTTTTTGGTTTTTTAAATTGGGTAGTCAGTCACTGAGGCAGTAATCTGAGAAGATGACACAGTTTCAGATTTAGAGCTCTCCTCTCACCAGACCGTCTGAT
>NW_027686337.1:0-366 GCF_054177405.1 Leptonychotes weddellii | reverse complement strand
GAGTAGCAGGTACTTGGCACGCAGGTCTTGTGTGTTTGTGTAAAGAGCCGTGTGGCCCCATAGCCACAGTTCAGATTTGTGTAACTCCCAGCGTGGTGCTTTGTATATATGAAGCACTTAAATATTTTTTTTAAAGATTTTATTTATTTATCTGAGAGAGAGAATGGGAGAGAGAGAGCATGAGAGGGGAGGGTCAGAGGGAGAAGCAGACCCCCTGCTGAGCAGGGAGCCCGATGTGGGACTCGATCCCGGGACTCCAGGATCATGACCTGAGCCGAAGGCAGTTGCTTAACCAACTGAGCCACCCAGGTGCCTAGCACTTTAATATTTTTAATAAGTAAGTGAAGAAATGACTAGATGCCTAAT
>NW_027686336.1:0-366 GCF_054177405.1 Leptonychotes weddellii | reverse complement strand
GGGTGGCTCAGTCGGTTGAGCGACTGCCTTCGGCTCAGGTCATGATCCCAGGGTCCTGGGATCGAGTCCCACATCGGGCTCCCTGCTCTGCGGGGAGCCTGCTTCTCCCTCTCCCACTCCCCCTGCTTGTGTTCCCTCTCTCGCTGTGTCTCTCTCTGTCAAATAAATAAATAAAATCTTTAAAAAAAAAAAAAAAGAAATGCTCTTAACCTGTTTTGAGATGTCAAATGAACAAATGAACAAATAATATAAAAAGACAGTTTTGAGAATTAAGAGTTAAGTGAAAAGAACTTATAAAAGCATCTTTATCCATAGTTAACTATTCAATAAAATTCAGTATATATATGTGTGTGTGTATGTGTGTGT
>NW_027686335.1:0-366 GCF_054177405.1 Leptonychotes weddellii | reverse complement strand
TCTGAGACTCTGGCAAAAACTTGAGCATGATACTTGGCTATGAAAGGGAATACCTTAATTGGCGAGGATCCGAAAAGGGCTGGCCTTCACTCAGCAGATGCTAATTGAATGCCTCGTCCTTGGGCATTTGTGCAGCTGCTTAGGGGCAGAATGGACTGAGCTGCTGTGTTCAGCGTGTCAGACGCCGTGCATCCCAGCTCGGGCATTTCAGCACCATTGCTACCCTGGCTGAGCATTTGCTACCGCTCGGGCTCTTTATACTAAACTGTTGACACAGTGAAGCCCGTAGAGTTGTAACACAAAGTCAAGGCCAAAGGCAAGGTGTTTGGTTTGCTCTTTCAAATCCTTACATCTCTGACAGCCACT
>NW_027686334.1:0-366 GCF_054177405.1 Leptonychotes weddellii | reverse complement strand
TCAGCCCTTCTCCACCAAGAGCCTGAGAAACGGCGGTCTATGCTAGCCTCTCCCGGCCGACCGTCTCCAGCCACAGGACGGCCCCCGTCCTACCCCTCTGTCCTCGCCACCAAGGTGGATGGGGCAGCGCTGGCCCCGAGCCTCCCGCCGGCCCCGCCAATCCACCCTCGTCCTGGGAGGCTGAGAGAACCCCTGCACTGTGACTCACACACCCTACAACTCACCCACTTGGAGTGCGTCGCCCGTAGTCCTTCGTGTGGTGTTCGGGGCTGTGCCCCCACCGGCAGTTGAGAGCACGCTCACCACCTGGAAACAGCCCAGTGCTTGCTGCCTATCGCTCCCCGTCCCGCCTGCCCGCCAGCGTCC
>NW_027686333.1:0-366 GCF_054177405.1 Leptonychotes weddellii | reverse complement strand
TTATATTCTACCAGCTGTCATTTATGTTGTTATCTTGTTGCTGCTTTGAAGGTGAAGCTAATTCTTGTACACATATATAGCCCCCATATGACACAGACTTTTCATACATGCAGGGCTGTGCTGAATGATTTAATACATACTGTCTCTATTGGGGGGATAGGGAGAAGAAAATATAAGCATTTTCTTTTTTTTATTTTTAATTTTATTTATTTATGAAGTTCTTACTAAGTGCCAGGTTCTTCGCATGAATTACGTAATTTAACTGAATTATCATTGCACTAAACGATAAATTTAGCTGTTACTCCATTTTGAAGATGGGGGAACTGAGGCATTGCTCAGTGTGGGAGCCAGGCTTCGGCAGTGCAC
>NW_027686332.1:0-366 GCF_054177405.1 Leptonychotes weddellii | reverse complement strand
GGGTGGGGGGATGGGTTAGCCTGGTGATGGGTATTAAAGAGGGCACATATTGAATGGAGCACTGGGTGTTATACGCAAACAATGAATCATGGAACACTATATCAAAAACTAATGATGTAATGTATGGTGATTAACATAATAAAAAAATAAAAATAAATATTTCTGCGTAAATTACTTCTGTTTCCGCATATCCAGTTTTAAAAACCCAGTTCAAAAATCATCCCTTCCATGAATCTTTCCAAGAACGTGCAGTTGCAAGAAATCTTTATTTTTCTTCTCTTATCTACTTTAGCTTGGTGTCTGTATCTCTTCCATGAAGCATCTCTCTTTATATCTTGCATCTGATTACTTCTATTTGTCTATAAT
>NW_027686331.1:0-366 GCF_054177405.1 Leptonychotes weddellii | reverse complement strand
GGCAACCCCGAGCTGAGAGCCCGCGCCTGGGCTCCGCCTCTGCAGCCGGCTTCCCTGCTCCGTTATCTGGGAGCTCTGCCGCACTCAGGCACCCCTGGTCTTTCTGTGACCCCGAGGGTCCTGAGACCGCACTGTCCCGGAGGGTTCCACCCCCCGCTTAGCCACCAGAGTGATGTCCCTCAGCGGAGCAGACTTTTAAAAGTTCCGATTTTGTGCTCCGTGGTTCTATCACTTGCCAGAAGCGGCCGACGGAGGCCCCTCCCCCGCCGTCTATCCTCCCGAATATCGCCTCGGATTCACTTCTCCGCACGTCCTACCTTCCAGAAAGTGGTCGCTTTTCTGTTCAGAGAGTTGTTGCTATTCCTT
>NW_027686330.1:0-7136 GCF_054177405.1 Leptonychotes weddellii | reverse complement strand
AAAAAAAGGATGTTCCAGGCTCTTCTTGTATCTTCTCTGTCCCCTCTCCCCTGGAATCAGCCGTTTTCTCTAAGGAGAAGGGAGGGTGCTTTTGAAGGCGAGGTGGCTGACCCCTCACCCCTGAGTGACCCCCTTGGACTCTGATTTCAATGCGGCTGGCCCCGGCCAATGGCAGAGGCGATGCTCCAGCGGTTGCCATGGAGACTTCTGGGCCGCAGAGCCGCCGAAGGAGGCGGTGACGTCACTGCGGGAGCAAGTGCAGAGACCACATCCTTGTCTTCGCCGGGGCCACAGGGCACTGAGGGCAGCCCTCTGGGCCAGCCACGAGAGACCAGCCACCCTGCTTTCTGGGCCCCCATCCACGACACCCCGGTGGCCGCAGCCCCAGGGAGACGCGCCGTCCCAGATCTGCTGAGACTGCGAGGACGGGTGAGACCTTTGGAGACCATCGCCAAGAAAGGGGAGGTGCATCTTCAGACCCTCCTCAGTGTGGCCTTGCCCAGCCTCGGGACCCACGAGCCAGCTGGCAGACGCCACCTCTGTTTCACTGTGCGTAAGTCCCTGGGCATTCCCAAGAGCCCTCTCCGGGGAAGGTTACAGAGGGCTGGACACTGCAGCCCTGCGGGCAGGGCCAGGGACATCCTCCACTAGAGGGACAAATCGGGCCCGTGAGGCCTCTCTCCTACTTAGCCTTTGGGAAGGGATCGTGGCATCCTGGATAATTTTGTGGATTCTCGAGGCAGCTCAGGTGTGCACCAGCGAGCATACTCCTGCCTCCGAGAGCTGGGCAAGATGCTCTTCGGGGTCAAGGACATTGCTCTGTTGGAGCACGGGTGCAAGGCGCTCGAGGTGGACAGTTACAAGTCCCTGATGATCCTGGGTATACCGGAAGACTGCAACCATGAGGAGTTCGAAGAGATCATACGGGTCCCCCTGAAGCCCCTGGGCAAGTTCGAAGTGGCCGGGAAGGCGTTTCTGGAAGAAGAGAGATCCAAGGCAGCCATCATTAGGCTGGAGGAGGACATCAATTATGCCGTGATCCCCAGGGAGATCAAGGGCAAGGGCGGCATGTGGAGAGTGGTCTACATGCCCCGGAAGCAGGACATAGAATTCCTGACCAAGCTGAACCTCTTCCTGCAGAGTGAGGGCAGGACGGTGGAGGATGTGGCCCGGGTCCTGAGGCAGGAACTGTGCCCAACAGTGACGGGCCCCAGAGAGCTGCCTGCCAGAAAGTGCCGGGCGCCCGGGCCCGGGGAGAAGGCGGGCTCCGGGGCCCCCGCGGGCGCCGACGGGTCGCCACCTCTGGCCTCGGTCGAGAAGCAGAGCAAGGCTGGAGATGACAAGAGAGGCAAGCGAAAGCACAAGAAAAGCCGTCGACGGCACCATGCATCTGACAAGAAGCTGTGAGGTGAGGTGGGGAGGCTGCAAGGGGCGGCAGGGTGAGGGGAGGTGACATCTGAGTGGGGGTGGGGGGAATGACCGGAAGGGGGGTAGCCTTTGAATTAGTTTGGGGAATTTGAGTGAGTGTGGAGATTATGGGGGTGAGAGTGGGGAGTATGACTCAGGTGTGTGGGTCACTTTGAATGAGAATGGGTGTCATCTGAGTGATGGGGAACATCTGACTAGTGTGAGTGAGGGGAGGGCATTTTGATCTGAGTTAACTTGTGGATTACATCTGAGTGATGGGGGTAACGTCTGGTTGAGCGTGGGCCATTCATTCATTCATTCATTCATTCTGCAGATATCTATTGCACGCAAATCCAACACAGATCCCTGCCTTCATGGCACTCATAGAGACTGGGGAACATGTGAGTTACTGGGGTACATCTGAGTGGACATGGGTACCATTTGAGTAGATGTAGGTAATATCTGGTTGAGTATGGATCACTCAGTCACTCAACAAATGTTTTCTGAGCACCCACAGTGTACCAGATGCTCTTTCAGGCACTGGGCATACAGTAGGGAACAAATAGACAAATCTTGCCCTCGTGGCACTCATATTAATGTCTGAGTAGGTGAGGGGAACATCTGAGTTACTTGAATACATGAGTGAGTGTGGGACCATTTGAGTGTGTGGGTAGCATCTGAGTCTGAAGGTAACATGAGTTAGAGTGGGTAATATCTGAGTAGTTGTGGGCAACGTGTGACTGTGGGAGTAACACCTGAGTGTGTGTGTGAGTATTATTTGAGTGGGTGAGGGTACCTTTTGAGTGAAGAACCCGCAAACAACGTCTAACAACCTGGAGACCCCAAGGGACCAGCCGGGAGGTCGCAGTCCTGGCAGAGAAGCACATCATCCCGACTGTTGCCATGGAGACCTCGGGCTGTCTCCCCCTCCCCACCGTGCGTGAGCAGGTGTTTGAAGGAAACGGAAGAGGAGGAACAGGGTCGGGGATTCCAAGGGTTTGCAGAAGGTCTCTTGCCAGAGTTGAGGAAAAGCCAAGCAGGAGGACCATGTTGGGGAGATCCCTGCTCTGGAGAAAAGCCGCTCTCCCCCCCTCAGCAGCCCCTGAGTCCTGATTCGGGGACAGCCCCTCTTGCTGAGTATGTGTTGCCAGGAAGAGACACAGACCCTTCTAGATTTGGGCACTGCTGGAGATCCTGCCATTGCAAAGTCTAGACCTATTTTTTTGGTCTTTTAAAAGGATGGACCTTGAAGGTACTTCTGGCACAAACTCGTCCCGAGTGGGCCACCCTGATTTGCAGAAACCATGCCTGACGAAGTGAGTTGCCTGCTTGCCACACCTGAGGAGCTCAGGGCTCTGTGTTTGACTCTGTCAAAAGCTGTCGCTGTCCTGTACACACTCAGTCTCCCTTACAAGGGATGGTCAGACGTGGGACTCTTCTGCTCTGATTGGCCCCTGGGATTAGGATATGGGTCTCCCCAAATTCAATTCCAGAAGCTCTGATTTGGGCAGAGGGGGCACCCCACTCTAAAGAACAAAAGGCAAGATTTTCAGGAAATAGTCCAAAAGGAGGTAAATAATTAAGAGGTCACCTTCAAGAGTTACCCATTAACGGCATTAACTTTGAGTCCCCCGTGGTGAAGAACAACAAAAACAAAGAAATGAATCAGGTAAAATCCAAACGTCCATGGGTAGACAGAGCTCTTATTCAGGGCATCCGGTCTGCGAATTTGCAAACTTCCATTAGTTCAGGGATTTGCAAAGGTTTGGGCTGAATTTCTTTGGTTTTTAAAAAATGCAATTTACACACACACTCAGAAGCTCAGATTCTCACCTGCCAAATCATGATAGTGGAGACCCCCAACGTATTACTGTGGTGGGTATCAGTCACATCTGTGAATTCCAGCATCCAACCCCTGTTCTTATTTCTGTGAGGCTACCCCCTGAGGCCCCCCTAGCAGAGCCAAAAGGTGGAGATTCTCTCTCTACCCACCCCTTCACCTTGGCAGCCAGGGTGCAGGCAAAGGATCCACCCTCAGGCAGTCAGAAATTCCTCTTAGGTCCTTGCATCCCCAGCAAGTGTCAAGACAGAAGGAATTTTTAGAGTTCACGTACGTTGACACCCTAAAAACCTGACTCTGATTTCTGTAAACTCCCCCAGCTGACTCTGAATCATCAGCCTCACCATCCTTTTCTTTTGTGCAGTGGTCGGGATAAAGCTTTTCCTGCCATCCCCACGTATATATTTACTCTTCTTGCAAGTGCATCTAGATGGCCTAGAAGTTTGTAGCTCCCTACTGATCTTTTTCTCCCTTGTAAGTTTCCAGCGCAGGCAACCGCACTCCCTGCACTCACGGTGTATTGTGTTACTGTGTTCGCTGTTGCCTCAGAGTCTGAGCTTCAATAAGACCTCAGGCACATTAGCTTGTTGCATGCTGTTCTCCCATCAAGGCAGAGTCGTTGTATCCTAACAAGGGACAGTGTGACATTCCTTACCGTCTTACTGCAGTATCAAGACTGTATATTTGTGCTTATTGTGGGTTTTGGGTGCTCCCCATACAACATCCATATGTGTGATACACAATGTGAGTGTGTGTCAATGTTCAATGTTGCCCCTAAAACCCAATCTCCTACCCCTTCTCGAGGTTTTCTGGAAGAGTTTCCTGACATAGCGACGCAAGCAGTTGGGTCAACCGGTTGCCATTTGAAGCCAGTTATCTGTGTGAGTCAATACCTGGCTGGCACACAGCAAATCCTAAGAATTTGCTGAGAGATGCCCACAGCTGGCCTTGGTAAACCCCCATTTTCAAGAGTGGGTTCCGTTAAAACTCTTCACTGTTCTTTGTGGTCGATGCTCTGTTGTACAAATATGAACTTATAAAATAAATGTATGTGAATGCAATCACAGTATGCTCTTTGATGTGTTGGGGGATTCCATGCTAGATCTAATTTGGAAAAATTATCTAGGAGCGCCTGGGTGGCTCAGTCGGTTAAGCATCCAGTTCTTGATTTCAGCTCAGGTCATGATCTCAGGGTCATGCGATCGAGCCCCACATTGGGCTCCAGGCTCAGTGGGGAGTCTGCTTGAGATTCTCTCTGTCTCTCCCTCTGCCCCTCCCCTCACTCGCGCACGTGAGCCCGTGCTCTCTCTTTCTCTCTCAAATAAATAAATCTTTCTTATTTTTATTTTTTTAAATTTCATTTTATTATTTATTTGAGACAGAGAGAGAGCACAAGCAGGGAGAGTGGGAGAGGGAGAAGCAGGCTCTCCGCTGAGCAGGGACCCCGATGTGGGGCTCGATCCCAAACACGACCCGAGCCGAAGGCAGATGCTTAACCAACTGAGCCACCCAGGTGCCCATAAATAAATCTTTTTTAAAAGGGAAAAATAGGGGTGCCTGGGTGGCTCAGTTGAAAGAGCATGTGACTCTTGATCTCACGGTTGTGAGTTCAAGCCCCACATCGGGTGTAGGGATTACTTAAATAAACTTAAAAAAAAAAAAAAGAATTCAAAGAGTTTGAGATTTCAGAAAACTGATACCTTGACTATATCTAATACTGTGTAATTCACCCCATGGGCAGCGGGTTTGAGCAACTACCATAATCAAATCCATTAGTATTCTGTAGGGAAATGTAGGATATTGATATGAAGGGAAATAAATTAGGACTATAAATAGCCTCATGTCAGTCTAGATCTTGCCTCTAAATTTTATCCCTTACTTTTCTGGAGGGAGGGGGTGATGCAAAGCTTTCTGAGTTTGTTGGATTTCAGAAAAGGAGATTAGTGATTATGAGATGTTCTACTATTATGATCTTCATCTCACTCTATGGATAAGGAAAAGGAAGCTCAGAAAGGTTAAGTGACCTGCCTAAAGCCACACAGGAAAGCTCAAGAAGGCCGGAAGCCCAGGTCTTTCAGAGGACAGTCTGTGCTCCTGACACAGGGCTGGGTCTCTCTGCCGCTCCTTCAACAGTGCTCGCCAAGGGTCAGGGATTCTGAAGGAGGGCTCTGAACCTCTGAGAGGCCAACCTCTATGTGATTCCCATGGGGCTGGCGCTGGTGATTCTCCATGGGTTCCCCAAATTGCCTCTCTGTGCTTCTGCACCCTGCTCCGCACCCCGGGAGGCCACCTCCGTGCACTGCATTACAGAAGCTCCTTTGCCCAATGACTTCCAGTCGGGATCAGCCAATGCGAGGCGGCGGCAGGAGTCGGCAGGACGAGAGAGAGGTCTGGGTATTTCTTCCCTGCACTCTGGCTACCGGGCTCCCTCTGTTTTCCGGCACTGCTGGATCCTTCTACAATGACAAATCAGTCAGTTTGGTCACTCCTCTGCTTACTCCATCCCTCTTGAGAAGAAAGTTCAACATCTGTATAGCCCACTAACCCCTGCCTGCCTCAGCACCCCATCTCACAACACCCTAGCCACCCCAGGACATGTTCCCTCCCACCTCAGAACTTTTGTCCCTCTTGTTGCCTCTGCCTAGGATGCTCTTACATGACTCCCACTGACTCCTACCCCTCAGGTATCTTTTTCCAGGAAGCCTTCCACGCCACCCCAAGATGGATTATTCCCCCTCTTTTTTTTTTTTAAAGATTTTATTTATTTATTTATTTATTTGAGAGAGAGAGAGAAACAGCATGAGAGGGGATAGGGTCAGAGGGAGAAGCAGGCTTCCCGCCGAGCCGGGAGCCCGATGTGGGACTCGATCCCAGGACTCCGGGATCATGACCTGAGCCGAAGGCAGTCGCTTAACCAACTGAGCCACCCAGGCGCCCTATTCCCCCTCTTTTATCTCCTCATAGCTCCCCTGTATTTTTCTGGCTTGGTGTGTCTCTCCATGGTGATTAATTTATTTGTGTAGATCTTTGTTTAATATTACGCTTCCTTGTAAGACTATGAGCTCCCAGGGAGCGGAGCTGGGTCTGTCTCATTGCTTGCGGTATCCCCGCGGCCCAGCACTCTGCCTGGCACATAGTAGGTACTCCAGAAATACATATACAGGGGTGATTGTTTTAATACAGGTTTTATTTTTATTTAGGAATGGTAAGGCCAAGAGACCAGGAGATGACTGTCATTGAAAAGATAGTTTGGGGGGCGCCTGGGTAGCTCAGTTGGTTAAGCGGCTGCCTTCGGCTCAGGTCATGATCCTGGAGTCCCGGGATCGAGTCCCGCATCGGGCTCCCTGCTCAGCTCGGAGTCTGCTTCTCCCTCTGACCCTCCCCGCTCTCATGCTCTCTCTCTATCTCATTCTCTCTCAAATAAATAAATAAAATCTTTATTAAAAAAAAAGAAAGATGGGGCACCTGGGTGGCTCAGTCGTTAAGCGTCTGCCTTCGGCTCAGGTCGTGATCCCGGGGTCCTGGGATCGAGCCCCGCATCGGGCTCCTTGCTCTGCGGGAAGTCTGCTTCTCCCTCTCCCTCTGCTGTTCCCCCTGCTTGTGTTCCCTCTCTCTCTCTCTGTCAAATAAATAACTAAAATCTTTAAAAAAAAAAAAGAAAGAAAAAGAAAAGATAGTTTGGCATATTCACAGAGCCCAAGAAAATAGGACATGTCACACCATGGGGTGCCACATGAGGAAGCACCAGCATTGGTTAGGAGGCAGAGGGAGGAGAGGGGGAACCATGGGCAAAAGCTTTTATTATGGTTTCTGCGGGAAGAAACGAGTCCCTCAAGAGTCAGCCAGGCCGCAGATACCCAAGCGTCAGAATATGGAAAATAAAAAGACA
>NW_027686329.1:0-366 GCF_054177405.1 Leptonychotes weddellii | reverse complement strand
TCAGTTTAAGAAATTTTTGCACATTATAACTTTCAGTACATTACACACATTTACCTTTATGAATTTGATAAAAGGGTTAAGAAAATTCACCAAGTGGGGCGCCTGGGTGGCTCAGTTGGTTAAGCGACTGCCTTCGGCTCAGGTCATGTCCTGGAGTCCCAGGATCCAGTCCCATATCGGGCTCCTTGCTCAGCAGGGGGTCTGCTTCTCCCTCTGACCCTCCCCCCTCTCATGTGTTCTCTCTCTCAAATAAATAAATAAAATCTTAAAAAAAAAAAAAAGAAAGAAAATTCACCAAGTCATAATTCTATCACCCAGATATAACCTTTTTTTATTTTTGGTTCTGAGCTTTCATGTTATAATTAC
>NW_027686328.1:0-366 GCF_054177405.1 Leptonychotes weddellii | reverse complement strand
GAAGAACAGAGAGGTTTAATAACTTGCCAAGATCATATAGCTAGCAAGTACCAGATTTGAGGTCAGACAGTGTAGCCTTAGAGTCTATCCTCTTAACTGCAACATCCAGGCCAGTGGCTTCAGCATCTAAGTTCTTTTTTTTTAAGATTTTATTTATTTGAGAGAGAGAGAGCGGGTGAGAGAGAGAGAGAGAGCATGAGCAGGGGCAGAGGGAGAAGCAGGCTTCCCGCTGAGCAGGGAGCCCGACACAGGACTCCATCCCAGGACCATGGGATCCTGACCCGAGCCGAAGGCAGACATTCAATCAACTGAGCCACCCAAGCGCCAGCACCTAAGTTCTTTTTTTAAATTTATTTTATTTTATTT
>NW_027686327.1:0-366 GCF_054177405.1 Leptonychotes weddellii | reverse complement strand
GGAAGGGAAAAATGAAGGGGGGGAAATCGGAGGGGGAGACGAGCCATGAGAGACTATGGACTCGAGAAACAAACTGAGGGTTCTAGAGGGGAGGGGGGTGGGGGATGGGTTTGCCTGGTGATAGGTATTAAAGAGGGCATGTATTGAATGCAGCACTGGGTGAATCATGGAACACTACATCAAAAATTAATGATGTATGGTGATTAACATAACATAATAAAATAAAAAAAACCTTTTAAAAAAGAAGTTCTGGGGATATAATGTACAGCAATGGTGACTATAGTTAACAGTACTGCATTGTATATTTGAAAGTTGCTAAGAGAGTAGATCATAAAAGTTCTTACCATAAGAAAAAAATTTAACTGC
>NW_027686326.1:0-366 GCF_054177405.1 Leptonychotes weddellii | reverse complement strand
TTAAGCGTCTGCCTTCGGCTCAGGTCATGATCCCAGGGTCCTGGGATCGAGCCCTGCATCAGGCTCCCTGCTCAGCGGGAAGCCTGCTTCTCCCTCTCCCACTCCCCCTGCTTGTGTTCCCTCTCTCGCTGTGTCTCTCTCTCTCAAATAAATAAATAAAATCTTTTAAAAAAAAAAGTCTGTTTTTTGGTTTGCCTCGCTCTTTTTTCCCCCTTTGCTCAATTGTTTTGTTTCTTAAACTCCACATATAAGTGAAATCATGTGGTATTTGTCTTTCTCTGGCTGACTTATTTCACTTAACATAATGCTCTCTAGCTCCATCCATGCTGTTGCAAGTGGCAAGATTTCATTCTTTTTATGGCTGAG
>NW_027686325.1:0-366 GCF_054177405.1 Leptonychotes weddellii | reverse complement strand
TTAAGCGTCTGCCTTCGGCTCAGGTCATGATCTCAGGGTCCTGGAATCGAGCCCCACATCAGGTTCCCTGCTCGTCGAGAAGTCTGCTTCTCCCTCTCCCACTCCCCCTGCTTGTGTTCCTGCTCTTGTTATCTCTCTCTCTGTCAAATAAATAAACAAAAATCTTAAAAAAAAAAAAAAAGGAATAAGGCTGTAAGGCTCTCTGAAGACTTCGTACTTCCATCAGGCATAAGATAGCAGCAATGATTTGAGGTAAGCAATACTCCAACACTATGCTGTCCAGCTCCTCACTGGGATCCTCTTCTCAGAGTTGAGAGGCCTAAGCCACACTCTGCTCCACTAGTTCCTTTCCATTTCCTATTTCTT
>NW_027686324.1:0-366 GCF_054177405.1 Leptonychotes weddellii | reverse complement strand
TGGTAAGGAAGAAGTAAAACTTTTACTATTTGCAGATGACAAGATAATATATGTAGAAAACCCAAAAGACTCCACCAAAAAACTACTAGAACTGATAAACGAATTCACTTAAGTCACAGGATACAAAATCAATGTACAGAAATCTGCTGCATTTCCTTTTTTAAAAAATTTATTTATTTATTTATTTAGAGAGAGTACAAGCAGGAGGGGAGGGGCAGAGAGAGAGAATCCCAAGCAGACTTGGCGCTGAGCACCAGGCCCGACATGGGGCTCAATCTCACGACTGTCATGATCATGAGATCATGACCTGAGCTAAAATCAAGAGTCAGATGCTCAACTGGCTGAGCCACACCGTCACCCCTGCAT
>NW_027686323.1:0-366 GCF_054177405.1 Leptonychotes weddellii | reverse complement strand
TCTCTCTCTCTCAAATAAATAAATAAAATCTTTAAAAAAAAAAAAAATGCCACCGCAACTAGAACAGGATCCAGCCTTCTCCCACCGTGGCCCAGAGACCCCTCTCTCCCTCTCCGGCCGTGCCTCCCGCGGGTCTCCCGCCGCCGCCCGCCATCTTGCTGTCCACACAGCACTCGGCGTTCTTTCCCACCCCAGGGCCGTTCGGTTACCCTTGCTGTTCCCGGGTGGGAAGTATTCCCCTGCTCCTTCCCGCCCAGCAGTTCCGCAACCTCCTTCCCGCCATTCATGGCTCCATTTGTTTACCTCGGCCTCCGAGGAAACTTCTGGAACCACTGTGCTCACTGTGGACCCTGAGGTGGGTGGGCG
>NW_027686322.1:0-366 GCF_054177405.1 Leptonychotes weddellii | reverse complement strand
TGCCAGCGCAGCCTGGAGACTGTGCTGGTCGTATGTGGTGTATGTCCTTCCAGGCCTGACCTTGCATGTCACACGGACAACAAATAGATGACAGACGATAGACGACGGACGACCGACGATGGACAAGAGATGATAGACAAGAGCCAGGAGATAGACGGAGAGCTTCTTTTGTCACCGAACGGGACAGCCACACAGGGGTAGGGAAACCTGGGCGCGCATCGCACTTGTGAGCCCGAGGTTCCAGTGACACTCAGGCAGCCTGTCCCGGGTCCCGGCAGCGCCACCGTTCCACACAAGACGCAGCCAACGCCCCGGCCTCCATCCCTGTGCATAAGTACCACCACGGACTTCGGGCTGCCCGTCGCC
>NW_027686321.1:0-366 GCF_054177405.1 Leptonychotes weddellii | reverse complement strand
TATCATTATCATTACTGCCATTCATTTAATTTATATATAAGTATTCACAAGCATATATGTATATGTGTATACATATGTGTATATACATAATTGAATACATTTACATTATTACATAGAATATTGTTGTTCACATTTATATTATTGATGTTGTTATTATTTAGAACAAACTCTTATCTTTAACTCAATTAAGAATAAGAAAAAATAAAGTTTTTGTTTTACCTTCACTTATTCCTTCTTCTATGCTCTTCTTTGATATAGATCCAAGTTTCTGACCTATATTATTTCCCTCTTCTTTATAAAGATTTTATTTATTTATTTGACAGAGAGAGACACAGCGAGAGAGGGAACACAAGCAGGGGGAGTGGG
>NW_027686320.1:0-366 GCF_054177405.1 Leptonychotes weddellii | reverse complement strand
TCTTTGTCATTTGATAAAATGAGCACCAATTTTGCTCTAAGCACGTGTTACAAAATGGTCTACAGTGACAGATGGACAGAGTCCAGACATGTAAGGGGCTCATACAGGAATATACATTATTATACATGCATTATATATAAAACATGCATGTAAAATACATACACATGTATAGATTTACACACACACATAAATTACTATAAAACAGTATATATAAATTATGTAAATTTTGTAAAAATATCATTCAAAGGAGAGCCCACTATACCATAACCTGGCTATCCTGTAGACTAATACCTTATGGTTGCCTCCCTTACGTACCCGGTTTCTCAAATTTCTTATATCTGTTAAGTATTGTGGGATTTATGTCAG
>NW_027686319.1:0-7136 GCF_054177405.1 Leptonychotes weddellii | reverse complement strand
GAGCAGGGAGCCCGATGCGGGACTCGATCCCAGGACTCCAGGATCATGACCTGAGCCGAAGGCAGTCGCTTAACCAACTGAGCCACCCAGGCGCCCCAGGACTCTTGTATTCTTAAGAATTATTGAAGACTCCAAAGAACTTTTGTTATGTGCATTATATTTATTGATAGTTATTGTATTAGAAATTAAAACTTAGAAACTTTAAAAATATTTATTTTTGAAATAACTCTAATTAAACTCATTATAAGTCCAATAAATAACATTTTATGGAAAATAACTACATTTTCAGGATAAGTAATCTAGTGAAAAGAATGGCATTGTTTTACATTTTGTGAATCTATTTAATGTACCCAATAGAAGACAGCTGGATATCTGCTTCTGCATTGAATCTGTTGTGTTATCACTTCATGTAGCCTCTTGAAAAAATCCAAGGAAACGCATGAAAGAATAAGAGCAAAAAAGGCAAATAAAAGTATTATTATGAAAATAGTTTGACTTTGCAGATGCCTTAATGGGTTCTCAGGGACCACACCTGTCCCTGAAGCCTTGGACCATACTTTGAGAACCACTGCTGTCAGGGATATAATGGAGTTTTCCAATTCAGTTAACTAGACCCTGTTTATACTCAGTACTTTGTGCTATGTGAATGATTTGGGACTTACTTTTGAAGAAAATCTATTATTGGAAAGGAAATGTGAAATTTTTGAAAGCAGGGAATTGTATGAGTAGACACTATTCCAAAAAAAAAAAAAAAATTGTGTGAAGGAAGACTATTTTGGGCAACTGGCACATAACTGTGGGGGTGTTAATGAGGATTGTCTTAAACTATATGACAATTCCTGGAAGATAGACTGTTTCATAGAGTTTTAACTTCTTGCAGTTCTTTTTATATAAATAAGACTTCCAAAGTTATTATTGAATAACTAGACAATTAAAGGGTGGCTAAATATTGGATAGTCAGAAATTGGATAAGAATAAAGAAAGTATGTATTCACGTATCTTCCATTTGTTGCAAGCAACAAATTAAGCGGTTGTTCTATATATATATGTGTGTGTGCTTGGAATCATGCCACATTTAACCAGCCATGGATGATAATGGCTAAATTCCAAAATTATTGTATGAGAGTTTCTGATGAAAACTGGCATGAGGAATAGTTTGTATATTATGAATCCAAGTAATTTAGTAATTTAATGTACAAATTATTTGCATTTAATGACTCACAGGATGTTTTATAAAGTGAATAAAATTTCTTAAAAATTAAGTTTTGAATTTGAAAACACTAGAAACTTTCCAAGTTTCTTTTCTAACTTATTTTTCCAAGTAGTGTTTGATATAATTCTCTTCCTTTCAGGAAAAAAAAAATTAAATTGTTCTCACCCAATTGGGTGTGTGGCATATTCATTCATTCTTTCATTTACATCCTGACATATGATAGTGCTTTTTCTAGGTTTTTTATTATTTTATTTCCTGAAATATGAGCAATCTTTAGGTTCTCCACAGGGAGAGGTAAAGACTAGTGGCTTACACAGAGTCCTATTCCATATTATATTCTTTTAAAAATATATATTTGTTTATTTGAGAGAGAGAGAGAGCGTGTGTGCGAGTGGAGGGAGAGGCAGAGAGAGAAAGAAGCAGATTCCCTGCTGAGCAGGGAGCCTGACGTGGGGCTCCACCACCTGGAGATCATGACCTGAGCCAAAATCAAATGTCAGATGCTCAACTGACTGAGCCACCCAGGTGCCCCATCCCATATTACATTCTATTACCTACTTAACAAAATGGACCATGACCTTCCAGGAAAGGAATCCTGTGATCATTAAGAAGGACTTCTCTATGAAGAATAAATCTGAACTGCAATGATTATAAAGGAAACATGAGATTATTATTATTTTTTTTTTTAGTGAATAAAAAGTTTGGATTCACATGGATTCAGAATGCTTGAAAATGTCAGGAAAGTACCATGACAATGTATCTAGGTACCCTTCCCCATGCTCAGGTCTCCTGTTGCAGCTGACACTTGATACCACTTTATCTAGGGATAATTAAAGACAGTGGATCCTTAGGTTGGGATATTACTTCTACCACTTATTAGTTTTATAACTTGGAAAAATCTAAGCCTTGGCTTCTTATTTATGCAATGGTAATAATAATGCTTACCTTGCAACTTTCTTATAAGGAGTAAATATAATGCATGGAAAGCACTCAGCACACTGCCTTATCCCTAGTAGGCCCATAAATAAATAATTGATATCATTATTGATCCTCATCCCCCAGATACCTATGTTCTGACAGAGATTACATTTGACATGCTATTGACATAGTGCCCTGTACCAATATTGGAAAATGGCTGGCTGAAAAGGAGGTCTTAAATTCCTATCATTTAAATTCTCTTATTGGAAATAATCTTATTTTCCATATTTTCAAATCCTCTTTCCTGAGCAAATAACTGTAGCAACTCTTTCATAAAATGATTGATGGTAACAAACAAAAAAGGATAACAGATCAAAATTATGAAACATTGATATGCTCCGAAGTGCTTCCAGACAGAAAATCTTATAGTGCAAGATAAAATAAAATGAAAGAAATACATTGCATTTATCAATCAGTGCATAAAAATGTAAAATACAGAAAATTATTCTTGATAAAGTTTTCAGCTAATTTGAGTTTAAAAGCCAATCTTAATTCTCTTTAACTTATCTTTCTAAACATCAATATGCACAAAGGAAATAAAAAAAATAATGTAGAGTTTAAGAGTCCACTTGAGAATTTTTAAAGTCTTGCTTAAGATTAGAGAGGATATTTTTAAGGGAAAATGGATAAGAGAATTGATTCTAGAATGCAAAATTTGAACTAGAATAGTGAAGAAATAATATGCCACATGTATAGAGAAATTGCAGGATTTTTTTTTCTCCCTGGAGAACATTCTTAAATTCTTTAGATTCTTAACACTTTAATGTATCTACTTTAGTATGGTTACTAGATAAACAACTGCAATCTCAGGATCTTTTTGTGCCAAGTATTTTTTTTTTGACAAATAATGATAATAGAAAGTAAATGTTCCTATCAAGTTAAGGGTTTGTAGTAAATGACTATTTTCCTACTGTGAAGAACATCAGCTCTATATGTAATATAATTATTCACTGTATACATAGAAAATGATGGCAGGAGCATTTCTATTTGTCATGTTCACAGTTGCCAGCTTTTAAACTTTTACTTTCTTACCATTACTTTGCAATCAAATTTAGTTTTGTGGCTTTGAAATAAATGCTAGGTCACATTTAGTTAGCTGGATTTTGACATTGTTTTCCAAGAGTCAAGAGGTGGCTGAAGTTCTGAGGGCCTAAAAATAGCTCTGAAACAGAAGTGTACACCCTAGGGGCACGATTATCATTGTGAGCATGCAATTGTATTTTCAACACAATTAGCTGCCTAACTGTGTGACTAAACTTTTCTATGTATTTGCACATATAAGTAATTATGATGGAATTAAAATCTAAAGAGCTCTATGCTGACATTGTTTTCTCCTATGAATCAAAGTAAAAACATATATTGAAAATAAGTCTATTTTATAAACTTATTTGTTGAATGAAACATTTAAAGGAACACTTTTTTCATTTTTTAGTAAAAAGAAAAGATAATAGAGACTACAAATAAATTTGAAAACATTTGTAACAAGGGGCTAACATCCCCCCCATACAAATTTAGAGTACATATATAAATATGAATTTATAAATCTGTATTAACATAAGATACATATCAATTAATGACTCTTATAGGTAATCTTTATTTATAGTGATGATTTATAGTGTCTATCCTTCAATGTACTGTGTTCCTATACCAGAAGCAGCATTTGAGTTACTTACATTAACTTTGTAACTTGTATGAGTCACGCTTTATAGCTCTGTATTTTCAGTGAATCCAACTCTGAATGAATTTGCCCTTTATACCAGTCCCATAGATGGAGGCCAATCTGTAAGGCGTTTATAAGTACCACCTGTGCCAAATGTCAAGCTAGCACATTTGCCTTAAGAGAAACTTCTGTTGGTTATCTAGATGAAGAACGTGCATAAGGAATGATGGGCACATGATAAGAATTTAGTGAAGTACAGCAGGTAGATCAGGCATCATTGTCTTTCATTTTACTCATTTCTGCTATTTGAAACATTCTCTTCTAAATGTCAAAAGGATCTTTTAAATCATTATATATTGCCTGGTAAAGCACTGTGAATTGCAATGTAGTCATTCACATCCCAGTATTACTTTTTAAATTATAAAGGCCACTCCCTATTTGGATTATTTGGCTTGAGGTTGTTCATTTCACGAAATTCTGAGTTAATTCTCCAAAGTTTGAATCAATTACTTTAAACAATGTGGGCATTTAAAATTGACTAATGGCATTTTTGGCCATTTTTTAAAGGGTGTCTCATTTCATGTGGAGTTGAGTATGATTTTGGCTGTTAAATCCCTCTGCTCCACTAAAACAAGCACTTTAATTCAGCAATCTGAAAATCTTCGGTAATAGACATTGTCTTGCCCTTCTGCTCTCAGCACTTCAACTATTCAGTTTTCTCATTTAAAAAAAAAAATGAGCATATAAGTATTTCAAACAGATGGTCCTCAGTCCTAGGCTTAACGATTTCTAGTATCAGGACTCCATTTGGACCCCTTCCCAAGTTCTTTAGTTCTTGTGGCTAAACATCTCAGAGTCCAGAAGTCATTCCTTATGACTTAATCTGAACTGCCTTAATGAACTGGATTTGCTTGCAGGGTAGATACTGAGCAGGTGAGAATCTTCCGCAGAATAATCCTTCATTGTCTTCATTAAAGACAATTCATAAAAAAAAAAAAACAACATTTTTTTTCTGCATAGCATTAATTCATCGTTATTCATTTGTATTCTTTGAAATGACAAAATCATTTCTGTCATTCAAATTTTGCAAATAGAAGGTTCTCAGTACATTTTTAATGTTTCCTTTTTTTTGATCCATTAAAATACAGAAAGCAAAACTGTTAATACTAAGAAAAACAAAACGACAACAGCAACAACAACAAATAACCACACACAAGATAGTAGCAGAAGGACTTACAGTCATTCCTGATTATTTTAAGTGTATTTCTGCTCTTGACTTTTGTATGCCTATTCCTGTTTTTTTGGTTTGTTCGTTTGTTTGGTCCCCAAAGGCTCAAAGGGACTTCTCTGGAGATTTATGGAACTCTTTCTCTGTATAGCTTCCTCCTTTCTTATACAATGTCCTATAAATCCAGGCACCACTCTTCCGCCAGATTTGACCTCTCTCAATAGCTGAGTAAGATTGCCATGTTTGGGTTTCCTCTCCCTGTGACTAGGTCCAGAAAGTGCCTCCAATATTTGGTTTGTAGAATTACAATAGCTCTGTATTTCTTAGAGAATATTTTTGGAAATATAGTTATTCCCATGCCTCCAGTATGATTGGGTCGGGTAGGGGTTTTGCTCAATTCTACATTAGTTCCTTTAAATCTACGAATCTGGTTTAAGAATCATGGTATATGAGGAGAGCAATGACTGAAAAAAAAAAAAGAATCATGATATACTAACTGAAGCAAACTGATGACCAACAGCATGCGTCAGGTTAAATGATGGCTTCCCATATCATTTTGTCTTCCCGTATCATTTTGTCTGTACAACAGACATACAGGTAGCAAATTGAAAAGATCTTACATAACACATGATGATTAAATACAAGTGATTTGAATGTAGAGAATAGATACTGAATTTGGCAATTTAACTTATTGAGACATTAGTTTATATTTTGGCTTATTGCTGTTGGAATTATTTTTTTTTACCTCCTCTATCATTAAAAATACATTTCAAAACATTAAAAGGAAATTAGTTGTGTGGTACTTTATCTCAGAGGCTTCTGTGCTGCAGAATGAAAGCAGGAGTGACCAGGTACCTATAAACCAATTAACTTCTTGTTTGTTCAAGTCTGGGCTCAGTTAAGGGGATTACAATGGGTTGTTCTGGAAGAACAATGTGAGTGTTTGGATTTTAGGGGATAGAAGTGATCAGATAGGAGATAGGCTTTTGAGAGTTCATGCCAGATTGGTAGTAGGGCTGTGAGAGACTTGAGTTTTGCAAAGCAGCTTCTTGTTCTCTCACACTACCCTTGGGAGTGGTGCATCTAGTGCAATGAGCCATTCAATACAAGCAACTTAGACAACCTTAACTTTCCCATCAGCTTGACTAAACTTGACAGGTTTCTTCCCATCCCTGACTTCCCTTTTCTTAGAACATTTACTTCAGAAAACTTGCCATTGTAAATTGTTTCTCTGTCCTTTGAGATGTAAATTTTCTCCCAGCCTCCAGCCAGTTTTACAACATAGGAATGCCTTTTTCAAAGACCTAGGAACCATCCCTTTGAAATGTAGTCATCAAAAAAGCTAGCACCCCTCTCTCCCTCTGAGGGATGGTAGGGACCTCTTTAACTGGCACTAATTAGCAAACACAGATGGCTCAATCACACTGCTTTTCCACTGTCTCAGCCCATCACTTAAAAACTCTCTAGCCTTTTGTTTCAGTGAAGTTGTGTTCAGTTCTATACTGAAGTCTCTGTCCTTTATTGCAGTAGCTCAAATAAAATCTGTCTTGCCATTTTTGACAAGTGTCCAGTATAATTTCTCTTTAACGCAGGTCTTTATGTTTTGGCAAAAATCTATTTTCCTCAGGTTGACACTAAAGTAGAGATGGCAATATACCATTAGTAATATTCAAAGATCAGAGCGTCCTTTCCAAGGTCCTTTCTGGAGGATTCAGAACTGAAGTACTCCTTCCATGATCTTGCATAAATCCCTCTTAGATGTTGTTTTTTCAGGATTTGTTCTTTCCCTGAGAATTGTTCTTTGCAAGGTCTTGTGGTGTTTCTTCTCTTCATTTAAAGATTAGGACTCAGCAAAAGACTCAAGGAGGCCCATGTGGCAATTTTTGAAATTCTTTTTCTGCACAGCTCCCTCTTCTCTGGTATAGTGTCTAGCAAATTCCAGCTACCTCACTTCCTTCAACTGAACTTTGATCCCGGACTATCTTTTCAAGGATATTTGTTTAGAAACCAGACTAGAGAGATGTTCTATCTCTCCTTAGCAAAAGTCAGATTTTTTT
>NW_027686318.1:0-366 GCF_054177405.1 Leptonychotes weddellii | reverse complement strand
TAATAAAATAATAATAATAAATATATGTATTGAACACTTATTATATACCCAGCACAGTTCCAAGAACTTTACCTGGATTATTAAAAAAATTTTTTTGAAGTATTTTAACTTTTTTTCTAATCTCTACACTCAACAAGGGGCTCAAACTCATGACCCCAAGACCAAGAGTTACATGCTCTACTAACTGAGCCAGTGAGGCGCCCCATACCTAGATTAATTCACTTAACTGCCACAACAACACTATATGGCTGGTGCTATTCTTACCATCCTTTTTCTTTTCTTTTTAAGATTTTATTTATTTATTTCAGACAGAGAGAGACACAGCGAGAGAGGGAACACAAGCAGGGGGAGTGGGAGACGGAGAAG
>NW_027686317.1:0-366 GCF_054177405.1 Leptonychotes weddellii | reverse complement strand
TTTTCTCTTTCTTTCCTTCTTTCCTTTTTTCTCTCCCTTTCTTTCTTCTTTCTTTCTTTTTCTTTCTTCTTTCTTTCTCTTTCTCTCTCTCTTTCTTTCTTTCTTTCTTTCTTTCTTTCTTTCTTTCTTTCTTTCTTTCTTTCTTTCTTCTTTCAAGAAATCTTTCAAGCAGACTCCCTGCTGAGGGATGAGCCCGACACAGGGCTCTATCCCATGACCCATGAGATCACGACCCAAGCCAAAACCGGAGTCACCCAACTGACTGAGTCACCCAGGTGGCCCTACAATTTTTTTTTAAAGGAAAATAACATTTGTTGATGAGGATATGGAGAAAAGGTAACCCTTGTACATTGCCAGCAGGAATGT
>NW_027686316.1:0-366 GCF_054177405.1 Leptonychotes weddellii | reverse complement strand
TTCTGCCCCATCAAGGTCTTCCCATAGCTGCTCCTGGCCCTTCAGGCCCCAGAAACAGGTGCTTCCGATATGTACAGAGACAACAGACATGGCCTGACCCTTCCTAGTTTCCTCCAACTGAGATGCAAATTTCTCCTGACAAAGTCTTACCAGGTGGCTACAACACATTTTTTTTCCAGTTGGACAATATGGGGAGATATTTTATAGCAAGAAAGCCATCCTCCACCCCTCAGATCAGGTTTGTCAAAGCCCTAAGCTGTGCATAAGAGACTCCCCAAAAGGTGCACTGGAAATTATGTTGGGCAGGCCTGCAGCAGAGAGTAGTCAGATTCATGGGGGAGCTATGAAATGAAAGGAAATTGTGGA
>NW_027686315.1:0-366 GCF_054177405.1 Leptonychotes weddellii | reverse complement strand
TAGCTCTATTTTTAACTTTTTGAGGAACCTCCATACTGTTTTCTAGAGTGGCTGCACCAGCTTGCATTCCTACCAACAGTGTAAGAGGGTTCCCCTTTCTCCGCATCCTCACCAACATCTGTTGTTTCCTGAGTTGTTAATTTTAGCCATTCTGACCCGTGTGGGTGGTATTTTATTGTGGTTTTGATTTGGGTATCCCTGATGCTGAGTGATGTGGAGCATTTTTTCATGTGTCTGTCGGCCATTTGTATGTCTTCTTTGGAGAAATGTCTGTTTATATCTTCTGCCCATTTCTTGCCTGGATTTTTTGGTTTTGGGGTATTGAGTTTGATAAGTTCTTTATAGATTTTGGATTTAGCCCTTACC
>NW_027686314.1:0-366 GCF_054177405.1 Leptonychotes weddellii | reverse complement strand
ATTTTTCTTTTTCAAGGTTGCTTTGGATATTCGAGTGTCATTTTTGGTTCCAGACAAATTTTAGGATTGGTTGTTCTAGCTCTGTGAAAAATGCTGTTGATATTTTGATAGGGATAACATTAAATGTGTAGATTGCTTTGGACATTTTAATAATATTAGTTCTTTCAATCCATGAGCATGGAATGTCTTTCCATTTCTTAGTGTCAGCTTCAATTTCTTCAATCAGTGGTTTATAGTTTTCAGAGTACAAGTCTTTCATCTTTTTGGTTATGTTTATTCTTAGTTATTTTATTATTTTTGGTGCAACAATAAATGGGTTTGTTTCCTTAATTTCTCTTTCTGTTGCTTCATAATTAGTATATAGAT
>NW_027686313.1:0-366 GCF_054177405.1 Leptonychotes weddellii | reverse complement strand
GAGTAGGAGACCTGGATTTCGTCTCCTCTCAGGAATTCAGCTGGATAGGGATCAAACCATTCTGAACACCTACAAACTCAACAGGAGATCGAAGAAAAGAATAGCAACAACTCTCTCATCAGAAAAGCGACCACTTTCTGGAAGGTAGGACGTGCGGAGAAGTGAATCCGAGGCGATATTCGGGAGGATAGACGGCGGGAGAGGGGCCTCCGTCGGCCGCTTCTGGCAAGTGATAGAGCCGCGGAGCACAAAATCGGAACTTTTAAAAGTCTGCTCCGCCGAGGGATGTCACTCTGGTGGCTAAGCGGGGGGTGGAACCCTCCGGGACAGTGTGGTCTCAGGACCCTCGGGGTCACAGACAGACCG
>NW_027686312.1:0-366 GCF_054177405.1 Leptonychotes weddellii | reverse complement strand
TCAGTGAGTGCTCCAGGCCACACCGTCTCCGTTTCTGTCCGTGCTGCTATAAACTGCAGCATCCTGGTTGTGCGTCCCTCTGCCGTGCTCCCAGTCCTGCCTCTAGGTCGGGGCACGTCTCTGCCCTTTGTGCTTCTAAAACCGCCAGCTGCTCTCGATTCGTGCATGCGTGACTCCGCCGCTCGGGGTTTCCACCCCCAGGGGTTGCAGTTCACCAGCGAGACCCCAGAGCACCGGGTTTCCCTCTCGGAGGCTGCAGTTTGCGTGCGCGTGACCGTCGCTCCGGGTTTCTGTCTGGGCAGCTGCGGTTCATGTGCGCGCGACCCCGCCCGTCTGGTCCTCCACCCTGGGGGCTGCCCTAAAGTC
>NW_027686311.1:0-366 GCF_054177405.1 Leptonychotes weddellii | reverse complement strand
AGAACTTTCTCTGATTGGAGTCAGAAAGATGTGGCAGAAAAATTCAGAGATTATAAGCAAGAGTAGGAATCTGTGCACTGTTGCTGGTTTGAAGATGTAAGGGGCTATGTGGAAAGCATAAAAAGGGAAAGAATTCTATCAACAGTCAGGGGGTGCCTGAGTGTCTGAGGTAATTAAATGACTGACTTTTTTTTTTTTTTAAAGACCTTATTTATTTGACACAGAGATAATGAGAGAGAGAGAGCATAAGCAGGGGGAGTGGTAGGCAGGCAGCGGGAGAAGCAGGCTCTCTGCTGAGCAAGGAGCCTGATGCGGGACTCGATCCCAGAACCCTGGGATCATGACCTGAGCCAAAGGCAGCCGCTT
>NW_027686310.1:0-366 GCF_054177405.1 Leptonychotes weddellii | reverse complement strand
ATACCCAACTTTTGCATCAACATGGATGGGACTGGAGGAGATTATGCTAAGTGAAATAAGTCAAGCAGAGAAAGTAACTTATCATATGGTTTCACTTATTTGTGGAACATAAGGAATAGCATGGAGGACATTAGGAGAAGGAAGGGAAAAACGAAGGGGGGAAATCGGAAGGGGAGATGAACCATGAGAGACTATGGACTCTGAGAAACAAACTGAGGGTTTTAGAGGGGAGGGGGGTGGGGGGATGGGCATGTACTGCATGGAGCACAGGTGTTACATGAAAACAATGGATCATGAATCACTTCATCAAAAACTAATGATGTACTGTATGGTGACTAACATAACATAATAAAGTAAAATTAAATT
>NW_027686309.1:0-366 GCF_054177405.1 Leptonychotes weddellii | reverse complement strand
TCAGTAACATAAACTTAGCAGTTCAGGTCTTACTATATACAAATAGCCGAAATTGAAGAATTAAGTACACGACTGGCAGAAACGGGAGCCAGGGTTAGAGAGGGAGGTTATAGATAAGCAAGGGAAAGGTAGAATGACCCATGTGGAGATGGATCAGAGGTGGAGATGGGGCTTTGATACAGATGGTAACATATGGTAACATATACAAATATTTATTGATATGCGAGTGGATGTGCGTTATTAAATAAATATGTATTTCCTTGTTCTGTTGGCTGAGAGGTCCTAGAAGCAAGGACATTCCAGCAACTCTGAGCGCACCTGGGACTCACATATTGGTTTGTAATTCCATTAACTAATAAAAGGAGC
>NW_027686308.1:0-7137 GCF_054177405.1 Leptonychotes weddellii | reverse complement strand
GGGGTAAATACCCAGTAGTGCAATTGCTGGATCATATGGTAGCTCTATTTTCAACTTTTTGAGGAATCTCCATACTGTTTTCCAGAGTGGTTGCACCAGCTTGCATTCCCACCAACAGTGCAGGAGTGTTCCCCATTCTCCACATCCCCGCCAACATCTGTCGTTTCCTGACTTGCAACATCCTGAATTTTTAACACCCAACTGCCCCAAATCCCAAACTGCAAACTTAGAAAGCCTGCTTCCTACTTCTCCCAGACAGCTACCTCTTTGGCCCTGGGGAATCTGATAGCATCTTACAACCGTAAGTTCAGCCCGACAAGCCAGCATGCCCCCATGGCTCTCCTCTCAGCAAGGGGCACCTGGGGCACACCTGGGCCCCACTGGAATCTGACTTCACAACCCAGCAGGGCCTGTGCAAACCCCTTGGCCTTGGTGCTCACATAGTCTCTTAGCTCAGTTCCTCCCACATGCCCCGGCCCAGCGTCCAGCTCTGTTCCCTCCAGATGTGCAGTGCTCGCTCAGGCTCTCCGCCCTGATCCAGAGTCACTTAGTGTCTGGCCTAGACCACAGGGTCTGGCTCATCAGTTAGAACCTCACTGCAGCAATGAGCACATTCTCAGCCAGCTCTTGATTTATGCTGCCCTGCTAACCGGTCTCCAGTCCTCCACCCGCCCACCAAGGCATCTGAGGATTCCACCACTGGCTTGGGAGTCAGTTTCCTTCCTCATCTCCTCCCTGCACCACGTCTCAGAAGTTGGCACCCCACCTCCCACAACCAACTCTTCCACCTGTGCTCTGGTTACCCCAAACCTGCCACGTAAATGCTGTGACCTTCAGAAGTCGCTTACCGTCCTTGTGACTCGGTCTTCTCATCTGTGTAGTACAGAGCAGAGCACCCATCTCACAGATCCATCCATCTCTACTAACCACTCAGTTCCCTGAAGACCAGGCAGGACCACAGAGATAAAGAACTTAGAACAGGGCCTACAACATACATTGGAGGAGGATTTTCCTTTACTGCCCCCTCTCCTTCTCCACAACCTAGAAACAGAGCCAGATCTTTACCGCCCCCCAAAATAGCTGCTTAACCTCAAGCAACTGCTTGCTTTCTCTTCCACAGCATCAAACTTCTTGACTCCCCACCCCTGCCCCTCCTTACCCCTGCTCACTCCCTGGCTCCCTGCAGGCGGGCTTGGCCTGGCAACTCTACAGAAGCCGTTCTCAGCGAAGTCATCACTGATTTCATTTTCAGGCCCCTCTGCCATGTGACACCACTGCCCTCCATCTCTTCCTCAGAACTCTTCGCTTGCCTCTCCTGGCTCTTTAGCTTCCATGATTCGTCCTTGCTGGTCTCCGACCCCAGCCCCTCTGCCTGCCCCCTAAATGCAAGGGCTGCTTCCACCCTTGGCTTTCCTGTCCTCCCTCAAAGATGAGCTCATCTGTTCCCCCAACTTAGACAATGTCTGGTAGCTAATAGTTCCTTGTTCATTCCTTACCCAGCCTCTTTTCTGGGCTGTATCGGCCTGGTGTCTCCACCTGCTTATCCCAAGGGGATGTCAAACATGTCCAAACCTTTGGGAAAGGTTACTGCTTTCCCAAACCTGCTTCTTCCCCTGGATTTCTTCTACCGGTTGATGATGTCATTATCAACCCAGCTCCCTGCTTCAAACCTTTAGCAGCATGCTAGGCAAAGGTCACAGTTCTAGTACACCCATTTTAGTCGGTACCTGGGGCCATTCTGGTAAAGAGAAATGGGTAACCCTTGTATTCACAGGCATGGATTCCAAGTGTAAGGATCATGAGTCAGAAATGGGATAGGGCCACAAATAAAACCTAAGGGGTATATTCTCAAAGCAAGAGCTTAATAAAAGACCAGTTAGCTCAAGTCTGGGGGTCAAGTTTGGTGCTAAGAGCCAGAAAGACAAGAGAAAGTGAGGAAGGGCCCGGATGAAACCCATCCCAATTCTTCTAAGGTGCTGTGTATGACTCCCAGTGGCTGGAGGTCGCTCAACTCCTTCTACTTCTCACTGCAACTCTACTAACCACTCAGTTCACAAACTCCTCTAGGCTCCTTCTGGTCTGCTTTCCCTGCCACCACCGTCCACCAAACCAGGACTTCTCTGTGTCTCACCTCACCAACCACAACCACCGTAAGCTGCTCCTAGCCTTGAGTCTCTCGCTTCGCCCATCTCTCTAAACCATAATTATGATTATACCATTGCTTGGCTTTAAAACCTTCAGTGGCTCCTGACTGCTATTAGGAACAGGCACAGGCTCTTTTGGTCTTCACAATCCAGCCCCAACCTGCCTTTCCAGCTTCCATGTGGCATCACTACAGCTAGACAGACGACTGGGGCTCTTTGTTGCCCCGGAACATGCCACACTCTGACCCCTTCACCCACCACATGGGTTATTTCTCCTGTCTGGGGCACCCCTCCTTGCCTTACCCCTCCTACAGCCAATGCCAACGCTTCTCTTTTATGTCTCATGGGCATGAGGCTTCCTCCTCAGGCAGAGAGCTTGTCCTTTCTCCATCCCTGAGTTTTTTTATGTTTGTTTATGCTCTGTCTTCCCTACGCATACATGATGATGGGCCCCTCAAGGGCAGGGCCCTTATCTTCTCCATCCAGTTTCTATCCCCAGGGGGTGCTATTAGGGTGTCTAGCACAGAGGACTAATGAAAATAGCCATTTATCAAGTGCTAAACTTTTTACATGCACCATCTCATTAATCCTCACAAGAACATAGAACATTTTGAAATACTCGGGCAACTCCAAGAGAGTCTCAGATTCCAAAACACATCTCCATCGTTTGCTGCCCATCTCCCAGAAACCAGGTTTCTTCATCATTGGAAACCTCTGATTTACCCGCTGACTGCAATGCGAGTTATTCCCTCATAGACCGGTTAAGGGTGAGAACTTTCCTCAGAATTCCACCAACTAAAAGTTCATTTGGGGGCGCCTGGGTGGCTCAGTCGGTTAAGCGTCTGCCTTCGGCTCAGGTCATGATCCCAGGGTCCTGGGATCGAGCCCCGCATCGGGCTCCCTGCTCCACGGGAAGCCTGCTTCTCCCTCTCCCACTCCCCCTGCTTGTGTGTCTTCTCTTGCTGTGTCTCTCTCTGTCGAATAAATAAATAAAATCTTTAAAAAAAAAAAAAAGCTCATTTGGATGAAACAGATACTCTCAAAGGAAAATATAAAAGACCAAAAGTAATTAAGAAGTAAAAAACTTGAATATAACAATAATCACAGAATATCTAGACATTATTCTCACATCACCACTTGCCCAAAAAGGCATTGGGCTCAGACACATTCACAGGTAATTTCTTTCAAAGCTTTAAGAATAGATATTATCATGCTATTTAAACTATTCCAGACCCCAGAAAAAGGATTGTGAGTGATCTTTCCTTTTTCCTTTTTTGTTTTCTGAAACTCCACACAGAGCATTATTACTTTAATAATTATAAAGACACACTAAACATATTGGATTTAAAGGAATTTTTAACAAGGAAATTATTACAAATTTGTACAGCTTTATCTATAAAAAATGAGCTTTTAGGGACGCCTGGGTGGCTCAGCCGGTTATGCATGTGCCTCTGGCTCAGGTCATGATCTGGGGGTCCTGGGATGGAGCCCGACTTGGGGCTCCGTGCTCAGCAGGAAGTCTCCTCCCTCTCCCTCTGCCCCTCCCTCCCAGTAGTGCGCTCTCTCTCTCAAATAAATAAATAAAATCTTTTCAAAAATGAGCTTTTGTATATACTTTATGAGCAAGAATCAGAAAAGGAAATGTCCAACAATGTATCAAGCGATTCACTTTTTGTTTACAAACTACAACATACCAGGCAGGTACTGGGGATAAAATGGTAAGCTAAACACACACAATACCTATGCCCATGGAGTTTACACTCTTGTAAGGAAAGAGACATCAAATACCCCCAAAACATATATATTATAAACTCTGAGAAATGGTATGAAATAAATATAGAGGTCACAATGAAAGTGCATACGATACTGGGAAGGGGGCCTTATCTAGGGGTCAGGAATGATGGAGTATCAAACAACTGTGAAAACTAATGATGTCTTGATGAACAGTGAATCCACAGGAGAGTATTCACAACACAGTGAGTGGAAACTACAAACCGTACATATAGTTTAGTTCCACTTTTGTCTAAAAATTATATTTATACAGAAAAAAGGCTGGAAGGATATACAAAGACAGTGAAATGCAAAATGTTAGCAGTAGGGAGATTTAGGATCCCTACTTTCTTGTGCTTCTCTGTATTTGCCAAATTTCCTGAAAGATCTTGTGTTCTTTTTTTCTAAAGATTTTATTTATTTATTTGACAGACACAGGAGAGAGGGAACACAAGCAGGGGGAGTGGGAGAGGGAGAAGCAGGCTTCCCGCCGAGCAGGGAGCCCGATGCGGGGCTCGATCCCAGCACCCTGGGATCATGACCTGAGCTGAAGGCAGTCGCTTAACCGACTGAGCCACCCAGGCGCCCCAAGATCTTGTATTCTTGTATGGTTTGTGCCATCTTCTTCATGAAAGCCTCATTTGACTTAATTCTTTTTTAAATTGTGGTAAAATATACATACCCTAAAATTTTAACCATCTTCATGAATACAGTTCTGTAGCATTATGTACATTCACCTGATTCTGCAACCATCAGCACCATCCACGTCCAGAACGTTTTCATCTTCCTGAACTGAAACTCTTTACCTATTAATCACTAACACACCAATCCGTTTCTCCCAGCCTCTGGCAACCAGGAGGCTTCATTTGCTTTTAAAAAGCCAAGATTCAAAGACCAGGCTTCATTCACACGTTAAGTGTCAATTACAGTCATCTGCCAAACTCTGGGCCCTAGTAAGGCAGGCAGGCGCTAGGGTTTTACAGCAATGGGAGACAGGTCTAGGTGGCAATTTTGGACAACCAGACGACGGGAGGTCAGGGTGCAGCAGGGGGAGGAGGTTCTAACACAGAAATGGGAAGGCGAAGTAACCGCTGGCTTTGAAGTCTGGCCCGGGGCCCTGGGGGCAGTCGGTGTTTTCAGGTGGCAAGGACGAGCCGACCATAAAGACCATAAACGTCTGCTTCCTTCAGTTCAATGCTCCCTGCCTCTGGCTAAGAGACACGCACTCACAAAAGAAGGCAGAAGGAAGGAAGGAAGGTAAGGACGAGATGGAGAAACTCAACCACCAGCCAATCAGGTCACCGGGAGACCAAGCGCAGGAATTTCTTTCACAATACTCTTGACAGCTGGCTATGCAACACCTGCCCCAATACATCCAGCGACAGGGGTACAATGGAGCCTTGACATTCCGGAGAAGAACATCCGGACAGCTCCATAAATCCCCAAACCCATAAATACAGAAAGGGTGATAGAGGCTTCTGGCTTTTTCCTGATTTTTTTTCTTTTTTTTTTAATGTCTCACCTCTCACTGAAAGTTAACCCCCTTTTTCAACCTCCTCCACAACTCTACCTCACTGGAAAAAAATGCTGTCCTGGCTCAAGCAACCACTAAAACTTTCATGAACTTCCTTGTTTCTCTATGAAGTATCCGGTGGACTAATTCCCAGCACAGCAAAATTCATCATCCTAGTCTTTAATTTAGCCAAAACTCCTTTTTTTTTCTGGCTAAGACCTATCCCTTCTTTGGACATCTTTGCTTTTTCTTCCCTAACATCATTAATAATAGCAGCTGATTTTCTTTCCAAAAGAGCCATTCTGTTTCGTTTTTTTTCCCTCACAAAGAAAGTTTTAATTAGTTAAGATTTACCACCAAGCTGCAATTCAAATCCAGGTCTCAGTAAAACTACAAATTACTACCTGTCAGGAACCCGCGGGACTACTTGAAGCACTCAAAAAATCAGGACAGTGTTAAATCTGCAAATGCTAAGTATATACTGTTTATATGGCTTCCCCCCCCCACCTTCCTTCCCTCTCTCTCTCTTTTTTTTTTTTAAAGATTTTATTTATTTATTTGACAGAGAGAGACACAGCGAGAGAGGGAACGCAAGCAGGGGGAGTGGGAGAGGGAGAAGCAGGCTTCCCGCGGAGCAGGGAGCCCGATGAGGGGCTCCATCCCAGGACCCTGGGATCATGACCTGAGCCGAAGGCAGACGCTCTATGACTGAGCCACCCAGGTGCCCGCCTTCCCTCTCTTTTTTAACAGCAGCCTTCCCCAAGTTCTTGGGAACATGGTTCTAGGTAATGAAAAGTTCTGTTCTTAAATACGACTGCCCATCTTCCCACCCGATGCAGCCGGAAACCTGTTCAGAGTACCCGAGAAGGCGAATGGGTGATCTGATGGAGGGCTAGGAGCAGTATTGGAACAGGAGATAAAACAAGCGAAAGCTGGCGGGGGGTGTTGGGCTGATCTGGCTGAAGGGCAGGGGTACTTCCATCAGAAGGCCCTGGGCTCTTGGGGGCAGAGAAGAGAGAGAGGTAAAAAGCAGACAGGCTAAATGGGAGACAGGTGAAGCGAATTTCAAAACAGCGCCTGGAGATGGGCCTGGCCACCCCTCACCAGCTGTCCTTTAGTTCCTGAAGTCTGCACGTAATGTTCCTGTGACCCCCTAGAATGTCAGCAGCCGGAGAAGCTTGTACTAACAAAGCCATCTCCTCTGAGGAGCTGGGCTGCTGGTAATTAAAACAGAGAGGTGAGGATAAACATCATAGATAAAGGAAAACCACAGCTTGGAAGCTTGAAGCCGACCTTGGCCAAAACTCTGCAGGAGTGGGGCGCCTGGGTGGCTCAGTTGGTTAAGCGACTGCCTTCGGCTCAGGTCATGATCCTGGAGTCCCGGGATCGAGTCCCGCATCGGGCTCGCTGCTCGGCAGGGAGTCTGCTTCTCCCTCTGACCCTCCCCCCTCTCATGCTCTCTGTCTCTCATTCTCTCTCTCTCAAATAAATAAATAAAATCTTAAAAAAAAAAAAACTCTGCAGGAGTTACTGATGCCGCGGGACTGTGGCAGGGAAGTAAGGAGGGTGCCGATGAAGGTGTACTGCCATCCAAGCATTGGACAAACGTGCTGTTCACTTGCCGATGAGCAGAGGGTGTAGGGGGGTGGGGTCATGAAGGCTCGGCAGCACTTCTTTTTTTTTTTTAAGATTTTATTTATTTATTTGAGA
>NW_027686307.1:0-366 GCF_054177405.1 Leptonychotes weddellii | reverse complement strand
TCTGTGCAAGCAGGACTGTCTAATTTTTCCTCTTTCACAGCCCTCTACTACCCAAATGACCACTGCTGAAACACATAGAGGGAGAATAGAAATAAAACATCCAGAACATAGGGGAAAATGGAAGTCAGTGTGTGGTGGAGGAAGAGGGGATGGGAGGTTCTGTGGGAAAAAAAGCCCATGAATGATTTTTTTTTTTTTTATGTTCCAAAAAGAATCTAAAACTCTTGTGACAAAATCTATTAGGGCTAAAGGTAACACCAAAAAAATAAATAAATAAAAAGCAGCAGAAGTGCCAAAAAACACCCAGCACAGAAAATGTCCTCTTGCCAGCAAAATAAAATTGACAACAACATATAAGGAGTGAGA
>NW_027686306.1:0-366 GCF_054177405.1 Leptonychotes weddellii | reverse complement strand
TTTATTATTTTTTCTTTTTATTTTATTATGTCATGTTAGTAACCATACAGTACATCATTAGTTTTTGATGTTGTGTTCCATGATTCATTGTTGGCATATAACACGCAGTGGTTAGCCACTGGGTGCGTGTAACACCCGGTGGTGATGGGTATTAACAAGGGCATGTAGAGGGGCGGAGCAAGATGGCGGAGGAGTAGGAGACCTGGATTTCGTCTCCTCTCAGGAATTCAGCTGGATAGGGATCAAACCATTCTGAACACCTACAGACTCAACAGGAGATCGAAGAAAGGAATAGCAACAACTCTCTGAACAGAAAAGCGACCACTTTCTGGAAGGTAGGACGTGCGGAGAAGTGAATCCGAGGCG
>NW_027686305.1:0-366 GCF_054177405.1 Leptonychotes weddellii | reverse complement strand
CCCCCCTCCTTCCAGGCAGCACAGCACACAAAACCATAGCCAGAAATCCTTATAAAATATACTCCTTCCTTTCCCTTGTCCTCTGTTTTGGGATTAGTAGATAATGAGTACAGCAAAATAGGTCACACCGTCCTGACCTTATGAGATATAGCTCATAATACTGAAATGTCATGGCTGGGAAAAAAATGGGGATCATCATTTTCCCATCCTGACATTTTTCCACATCATAACTCACAGGTACTTCATTAAAGATCAAAAATGAAATAGAGTAATAAGACTATATTGACAACCACAGTAAATAAAATTTAAATCTATGTAATATATTTGAGACTGGGTCTTGACACTAAAGTTTAGGAATTTGACATT
>NW_027686304.1:0-366 GCF_054177405.1 Leptonychotes weddellii | reverse complement strand
TTTAGTAAGATTTCCTTACCACTTTTACAACTAAGATCATCTCTCTCAAAGACTTAGTGAGGAACCCAAAGAGATAAAATGTACTTTTCTCATGAAGCCTGTTTCTACGGTAACAGGTATGATTTGTCTTAACTCTCAAAACTAAACAAAACTTAAAGAGGTTCTATAAGGACTACTCAGAATGAGGGAGAAAAAAAAAAGGAAAAAAAGAAAAAAGGCGAAAATCTCTGAGCTGAGGTAATCTAATTTCACAGTTCAAACGTGGAAACCTAATAGCGAGGTCTCCAGTACTCCACAGAAGTCGAATATGAGTATTAGCCACACACATACCTATCTCTTGCCTACTTCAGGAGGTGGTACATTGCT
>NW_027686303.1:0-366 GCF_054177405.1 Leptonychotes weddellii | reverse complement strand
CCTGGGTGGCTCAGTCATTAAGCGTCTGCCTTCGGCTCAGGTCATGATCCCAGGGTCCTGGGATCGAGTCCCACATCGGGCTCCCTGCTCCGCGGGAAGCCTGCTTCTCCCTCTCCCACTCCCCCTGCTTGTGTTCCTGCTCTCACTATGTCTCTCTCTGTCAAATAAATAAATAAAAATCTTTAAAAAAAAAAAAAAAGAATGTTCCATGTCTGCTGTTTGACATCCTTCTAATAAGTTTAATATACAAAATTTCAAACCAACTTATCAATTGCTTGTAGCTAAAGTTGTAGTTTCTTTAAAAACTTCAGTAGAGGGGCACCTGGGTGGCTCAGTCGTTAAGTGTCTGCCTTCGGCTCAGGTCAT
>NW_027686302.1:0-366 GCF_054177405.1 Leptonychotes weddellii | reverse complement strand
TACTCCCAAACATCACTGACACCTCCCATTTTTAGTATGCTCTGGGAAAAGGAAGAAACAAGCCAGCATCTTCTACCCTCCTCCTCTTGCTCTATTATCCATGTCTTCTACCCTCTTCTTCTACTCTCCTCCTCTTGCTCTATTAGCCATGTCTTCTACCCTCTTCTACTCTCCTCCTCTTGCTCTATTATCCATGTCTTCTACCCTCTTCTTCTACCCTCCTCCTCTTGCTCTATTAGCCATGTCTTCTACCCTCTTCTTCTACTCTCCTCCTCTTGCTCTATTAGCCATGTCTTCTACCCTCTTCTTCTACTCTCCTCCTCTTGCTCTATTATCCATGTCTTCTACCCTCTTCTTCTACTCTCC
>NW_027686301.1:0-366 GCF_054177405.1 Leptonychotes weddellii | reverse complement strand
TTGCCCATCAATAGATACATGCATAAACAGGATGTGGTATATGCACAAAGGAATACTACTCAGACATAAAAAAGAACAAAATCTTGCCATTTGCAACAGAATGGATGGACCTTAAAGAGATTATGCTAAGTGATGCTGTCTGCAAGAGACTCATTTTAGGCCCAAAGACACCCCCAGATTGAAAGTGAGGGGGTGGAAAACCATTTACCATGCTAATGGACACCAAAAGAAAGCTGGGGTGGCAATCCTTATATCAGACAAATTAGATTTTAAACCAAAGACTGTAATAAGAGATGAGGAAGGACACTATATCATACTTAAAGGATCTATCCAACAAGAAGATCTAACAATTGTAAATATCTATGC
>NW_027686300.1:0-366 GCF_054177405.1 Leptonychotes weddellii | reverse complement strand
TTTATTTATTTATTTATTTTAAAGATTTTATTTATTTGACAGAGAGAGATACAGCGAGAGAGGGAACACAAGCAGCGGGAGTGGGAGAGGGAGAAGCAGGCTTCCCGCGGAGCAGGGAGCCCGATTGCGGGGCTCGATCCCAGGACCCCGGGATCATGACCTGAGCTGAAGGCAGACGCTTAACGACTGAGCCACCCAGGCGCCCCTGGAATTGTAGTTTAAATACAGGAGTTGTACGGTATGTGATTCATATTTCAATAAGGCTGTCATTTATAAAAATGACAGGGTTGATACCAATGTTCTTATCTGTTATGCACAAAGAGCGGATTTATTTACTTATCTATTAAAGATTTTATTAATTTATTT
>NW_027686299.1:0-366 GCF_054177405.1 Leptonychotes weddellii | reverse complement strand
GAATGGGGGTGTCCCTGTGGGCTCCCACACAACTCAGAGACTTCGCCACAGATGTTCCTCAACCTATGATGGGGCTAGGCCCCGATAAACCCATCTGAAGTTGAAAATATCGCAAGTCGAAATTGCCTTTAATACACCAAACATACCAAACATCATAGTGTGGCAGGCTGGCCTACACTAACCGTGCTGGGAACAGTGACGTTAGCGTGCAGTTGGGCAGAAGCCTCTAACACAAATCTGTTGGATAACAAAGTGCTGAGTGGATCGTGTAACTTACTGGATACCGTGCTGAAAGTGAGAAGCAGAAGGCTGAGTGAGTACAGGGTGGTCGTAAGGGTATCGGCGGCTGACCCTGTGATCACACGG
>NW_027686298.1:0-366 GCF_054177405.1 Leptonychotes weddellii | reverse complement strand
GGTGTGGCTGGTTGACGAGGGTGTGGCTTGGCAGTGAGGGGGTGTGGCTGATAAGGGAGGGTGTGGCTTGGCAGTGATGGGGTGTGTGGCAGTGTTGAACGTGGCTCCTGGGGCTCAGGCTTGCCCATCCAGTGGGGGCAGTTGCCAAGACCAGGGAATCTTGTTACGGTCCCTCACAGTACTTTATACTAATCACACTTACAACGAAATAATTAATTGGGCTGTCGGTTGTGTTCCTGGTGAACTAGAAATCGGACCCAAATAGAGACCATACCTGCTTTCTTCACTCCGTGTCTCCAGCACCTAGCATGAGGTCTTGCCCATTATAGGTGCTCCATGTCCTATTTGTGAAATGCAGATGATTTG
>NW_027686297.1:0-7138 GCF_054177405.1 Leptonychotes weddellii | reverse complement strand
TTTTTTTTTTAAAGATTTTATTTATTTATTTGACAGAGACAGAGATAGCGAGAGCAGGAACACAAGCAGCGGGAGGGGGAGAGGGAGAAGCAGGCTTCCCCCCTGAGGAGGGAGCCCGATGCGGGACTCGATCCCAGGACCCCGGGATCATGACCTGAGCCGAAGGCAGACGCTTAACGACTGAGCCACCCAGGTGCCCGGTAGCTTTTGGGCTTTAAAACAGCTTCCAGCTTCATTGCTAACTCACTAAAAGAAGAAAGTATCCATGGGACCTGATTTAGCAGCAATTCTCCATTGTATATTTCAGTGTGCCTTGGAAAACTTCAATTGTAGTTTAGCTGCTGGCTTTTTTTTTTTTTTTTTGGCCTTAATCCCTGAAGCAGCTGTAATGCTCGATATTATTGGAACATTGATATTGTGTACCTCTGTCAGATGGAAAGGAAAGGGAAGAGTTCACAGGGTTACATTCAGTGATAAATTAGGAATAGAAGAGAACTTACTCTCTGTACTTAAAAAAAAAAGGCAAATCTACAGCACAGTGGTACTTGAAGGTTTAAGTTAAGAAAATGCAATCACTGAAAATACTAAAGAGCAAAAAGTCATGTTGCAGTCAGATGTCCAGGGTTTAGTTTTCCTAGTTTGCAGATTACTTTTTGAATCCTTTTTCTGTGTTTCCGGTGCCCTGCAGTCTTCCTTCTGATTATTGCCTGTGAACACCACCCTCAGAGGGCAGCAGTGGGAGGGAAGCATAAATCAAACCAACTAGTCCTGATGCTCTGGATTTGTAAATCTGATGATCTAACTAATAACTAATGAAATGTCTTTTTCAGACGGACATCTTGTGTTCAATAATAGTGATGCTTGAAATACATAGATAGCTTTTTGCCCTTACTATTTAAATTATGTTAACCATTAAAGTTCACTTACTTGATTCTTATCACTGTGTGATAAGTAGGGTAAATATTTTAAACCGTAGATTTAAGGCTGAGAGATGTCAAGGATTTGCTGAAGATTTACAGATATATTAGTGTCAAAGGAGAACTAGAGTACCTTTAAATAGTCCTGGGTGCGAACATAGGAAAAGTCAGCATCCTGCAACTCACAAACTAATCTGTGCATTCCAAAGAAGATATTCTTTAAAGATTTTTTTTCTTTTTGAGTTTTTTCTGCACCCCCTCCCCACCACCTGCTTCAAACTACTTTGATAGGGCCACCTGCATCATGCAGTGGTCTCCAAGCGTAGGAGTATGCACAGTGATCAGTCAACAAAAGGATTCTTTATTTCCGAAGTCCCAGGAGCAAATTGCAGTGTATTCTAGTATGTAGCACACATGCTCACAGCGCCAGTCAGCCCAAAGTCTACATTTAGATTTTTCTCTGTGTAGGGCATGAATATCCCTATGGAATTAAAATGAGCCATCTTCGAGACACTCTGCTCCTGGCACAGGGCTCGAAGGACACCAGCACGCCTTCCAACCTCCAGGAGTCCTTCCTCATGGAACAGCTGCCCCGAGAGATGCAGTGTCAGTTCATCCTGAAGCCCAGCCGCCTGGCTGCAGCCCCGCAACTAAGTGGTGAGTCACTTCTCCTTCATGGAGCCTTTTTTTAGCAAAAGTTTTTATTCTTGAAAACAAAGTTAATACAAAGGCAAAGACCCCAACTTCTAGCCAGATGAGATATTATTTTCTTTTTAATTTGCTGAGTGTTTTGAAGGGAAAGATGGAGTTTTAGAAGATAATTTTATAAATCAGCAGTAGGCGTGATTGACTTGGAACCAGCAGCGGGTAGCGGTACAGTCTGTTTCTTCTTTCTTCACTCTTCCTTCCCCTTTAACCTTATGCTCACTGCAAAGTGCAAGGCGCTAGGCCGCGCTGCAGGTGCTTCAATGCCTTCTTTGTACTGTAGTATGTTGCACTGTGTGTCCCCCTAAATGGTCACATTGTAAGCAGGAGCTTGTTGGTGATGAGAGTCAGGACACTGTGATGCCTTGCGTGGATATGGATAAGTCTGGGAAAACTGAGATGATTTCCACAGAAATCTCTCCTTGGTCTACTAATCTAATCTGAACTCCCTGTGAGTAGAGTCATCTCTTTTACCCACTCCATAATAAAGACTCTGGAATGATAAAATGATATTCAGCATAAGAGGACCATTATTTACCCTAACCCAAGTTTGAGCTTTAAGCCCTCAGTCTGAAAGTGAGACTGTACAGGAAATAGGAAATGTATCGTATGGGTAGTGTGAGTGGGGTAGCAGAAAATTGATGTTGCATGTCCGTGGCCGCCTTTGTCACCTTGAACCAGCTGGGGGACCCAGTGAACGTGGCCACTCTTTCATCGGCATTCCCCCGCACAGGCACACTCCCCCCGTCAACTCGGTGCTGATAACCTAGACTCCAGCTTGATAGTTTACCGAAGTCCTCCGTCAGGACTGCACCATCTTGCCAGCAGAGCTGTAAAAGCTGCACGTGCACCAGTCAGCTTCTCTCCCAGGATGGCAAACCGAGTCCTGGGGACTCTGAGGCTGTTTCCTCACATCTTTGGGCCATTTTGAAGGGGTGTTATAGAGACATTATAGTTGTCCATCCACTAATGTGTGAGCTCCGTGAAGGCAGGTATTTTGGTCTGTCTTGTTCACTGCTGTATTCCCAGCACCTGGAACCATGCTTGACATATATAAGTAAGTACTCAGTAAATATTTGTAAGATGAATTTATTAATAGGTCGGTTGTTACTGTTCTTTAAAGATACAAAAGGAACATTCCCTGTATAAGTTGAGAATATTTTATTCTTCTACCTTTATACTCGGGTTTTTCAAAACTGTTTCTTTGTGTCCCTTGTCAATTTTACTTTAATTAATTTGACCAATAATCAGGATTCAAAAATCCTAAAGGTTTTACCCAATTTTGCCAATGACTTGCTTAATTAAATTGTAGGTACTCTCTGTTTATTAATCCTTTCTTTCTCCCTGTTGGAAGTTAAGATAATAAGGGTTGCAGCTCTAAGATGCTTCATGGGAAATAGGATCAGGGATGGCGTAATTATAGAACAATGGTGCCTACATAGCTGGACATCAGTCACCTGTTACAGGTGAACCAGCTCTGTATTTTTTTTTTTTAAAGATTTTATTTATTCATTTGAGAGACAATGAGATAGAGAGAGAGCATGAGAGCAGGGAAGGTCAGAGGGAGAAGCAGACTCCCTGCCGAGCAGGGAGCCCGATGCGGGACTCGATCCTGGGACTCCAGGATCATGACCTGAGCCAAAGGCAGTTGCTTAACCAACTGAGCACCCAGGTGCCCCAGAAGACAGTGTTTAAAAAAAAATTTTTTTAAACTTTATTATTTTTATTTTTAAAGATTTTATTTATTTATTTGAGAGAGAGAGAATGAGAGAGAGCACATGAGAGGGGGGGAGGGTCAGAGGGAGAAGCAGACTCCCTGCCGAGCAGGGAGCCCGATGCGGGACTCGATCCCGGGACTCCAGGATCATGACCTGAGCCGAAGGCAGTCGCTTAACCAACTGAGCCACCCAGGCGCCCGTATTTTTTTAATACATAAGATTTTGATGAACAGCTGCTTTGGAAACCACTAATTTAAGTCAGGAATCAGCAGACTTTTTCTGTAAAGGACCATATAGTAAACTTTGCAGGTTGAGAAACAAAATCGAGGAAATTATGTAGGTACTTATATGACAAAAGAGAAAACAAATTTCCACTCATTTTTTTATTGATTATATTTAATATATAGTAATAATTGAGTGCAACTTCATGTAATACAGGTCTAGTAATGAGAAGAATTGAATTCTTCTGGGGGAATAACATTTTGCATAATTGGAATACCAAGTTCATAATTGAATGCAAAATGTTCTGATCTGTAATAAGATTTTATATATTTTATCATCTTTGAAAATATCTTTTCACATAGATAGGTAGTGCCAAATACTGATATAATTTTATTTGAGCATATTCTCCTTTTTGAAGGCTTTTGTGGAATTTTGTTATTCTTTGGTGTTTGGTTTTTAGCATGTCACTAGGCAGAAGCTCCTTGATTGCACAGTTAAAGGATCTTGAAATATGGAAATTTCCTTTGCACTTGCATTGAGGTCGGTAAAATATCACTGGAACTATAGTTTGAGCTCAGAAAATATATCTGCTACAAATTTGTGTAAGAATGAAGACCTTGCTTCTTCTAACTTTTGACAGGATGAGAACTGTAAAAACAGTTCGACATTACTCTTGTGATTAAATGTCAGCTGTTTCAAAATGAACCTTTCAAAAGTTTTATATGTAAGCATTTTTTTGCCTGTAATTTAGGTTGAATTCATTAAGAAACATCAAATTTGCAGTAAAAACTAATTTCCAAAGCCATTCACCACTAGGAAAATCTTCTCATTCAAAAAAATTTCAATCTCAGCCCTAAGTTCAAAGATCACTATAAAACTTTACCCCTGCTGAGCCATTGAGCTGCTATGTGATAGCACAGGTCAGGGTCTTCAGCTTCTGTTTCTGAAAGAAATTCACAGAAATGGCAGTGGGTAAGTCCAGGAGAGTGAATGAAGTTTACTGTTGACAGTACTGATCCAGTAACACCTATCGGGTCTTAACACCTATCAGGTCTGACCTACCAGATGCAAATATTTCCCACACAGTACTGCTGATGAATAATGCAATGAATAACCATAGGCATTAAACACTACATTTTCACAAGCTTTGTAAATTTGTCAAATTATATCTTTTTCTGCTCCACACACTTTGACCACCATAGCAGATTCCACTTCAGGTTGTACTATTAATTTCTCAAATTCTTTGAAAATATTCTCACCTATAGTTGTTCCATGCAGACTAGTCAAGGCTAATACCTCAGTCACTTCAAACAAAGCACTGACTTCTCGAATAAACAAATGAGTAGTACTGGTAACATTTGCCAACTAATCAAAAACCAAGGATAGTGGCTTGAAATAATTTGTCTTGTTTTTTAGTTTCCTATTAATATTACTGGGAATGTCCTCAACTATTCAAGCAGCTGTTCTCACCATAAGGTTAATAGTCTTTTTTTTTTTTTAAGATCTATTTATTTATTAGAGAGAGAGCGTGCACATGCACAAGTTGGGGGAGGAGCAGAGGGATGGAATTCAAGCAGACTCCCTGCTGAGTGCAGAGCCAGTTGTGGGGCTCAGTCCCACAATCCATGAGATCACAACCTGAGCCAAAACCAAGAGTCAGATGCTTAACTGACTGAGCCACCCGGGTGCCCCAGAAGGCTAATAGTCTTGTCTAGTTTCTCTGTACACATCTCTTCATCTACTGCAAGCACACAAAATTTAAGCAGCTCCCCATTGGTAAATGGCTTTCCTTGCGTTGCTAACAATGAGCCACTTAGAAACTGACTTTTGTTGGAACCTCATTTTTGTTTTGTTTTGTTTTTTTATTTTGGGGAAGAAATTCTGCCATGCTGAAATAGTTCATTTTAAATATCCTGAATTCTTATAATCAATACTTAATTCTGAGTTGGGAATATTGTGATGAGTTCTTGGTATGATAATGTCAACATATAAATGTCAACATTTACCACCGCTGTTATATTATTGCATGATTAGCACAATACTTGCCATTTATTACAACAACAAAGTCATCCGCATGGCTCTGTGCCTTAAAAGCTCAACACTAGACATGACAGGTTAATAAGAAATTAAAAATTTTACAGTATCAGGATATACAAGGGACTCAAAACACTATCCAGATATAAATGTGTCACTGTAGTTTGCCTTTATTGAGCAGCAGTGCGAAGCAATGGGAGCAACACTGATGGTCTTTGTCACAACTACTCAGCTCTGCCATTGAGCATGAAGTGAAAGCAGCCATGGACAATACTTCGTAAATGAATGAATGTAGCTGTGTTCCAACAAGATTGTTATAGGTAGTAGTAAAATTTGAATTTTGTGTAATTTTTATGTGTCACTGAATATTCTTCTTTTGATTTTTTTTCAACCTTTCAAAAATGTGAAACCTTGCAGGCTATCCAAAGAGAGGTGACAGGCCAGATTTGGCCCATGGAGCATAGTTTGCTGCCCTCAGATGTGGAATTTTCTCAAATGCTTTTTCTGTGTCTATTGAAGTGATCATATGATTTTTATCCTTCATTTTGGTAATATGGTGTATCACATTGATTGATTTGCCAATGTTGAACCATCCTTGCATCCTTGGAATAATTTGAACCTGGTGTATGATCCTTCTGATGTATTGTTCAATTTGGTTTGCTAATATAGGCTTGAGATTTTTGCATCTATGTTCTTTAGGGATATTGGCCTATAATTTTCTTTCTTGTGTCTTTGTCTGGTTTTGATATCAGGGTAGTGCTGGCCTTTTAAAATGAATTTGACAGTGTTCCTTCTTCTTCTATCTTTTGGAAGAGTTTGAGAAGGATTTGTATTAATTCCTCTTTGCATATTTGGTAGATTTCCCCAGGTAAGCCATTCGGTCCTGGACTTTTGTTTGTCGGGAGGATTTTAATTACTGTTTCAATCTCCTTACTAGTAACTGGTCTTTTAGATTTTCTATTTCTTCCATTTTCAGGTTTGTAAGGTTGTATGTTTCGAGGAATTTATCCATTTTCCCTAGGGTGTCCAATTTGTTGGTGTATAATTTTTTATAGTAGTCTCATTGTCTTTTGTATTTTTTGTAGTATCAGCTGTAACGTCTCCTCTTTCTTTTCTGATTTTATTTATTTGAGCCTTCTCTTTTTCTTGGTGAGCTAGCTAAAGATTTGTCAATTTTCTTTATCTTTTCAAAGAAGCAGCTCTTGGTTTTCATTGGTTTTTCTCTTGTCACTCTAGTCTCAGTTTCATTTACTGCTGCTCCGATCTTTGTTATTTCCTTCCTTCTACTGACTTTGGGCTTTGTTTATTCTTCTTCTAGTTCCTTGAAGTGTAAAGTTGGGTGGTTTATTTTAACATTTCTTGTAAGGCTGGTTTAGTAGTGATCAACTCCTTTAGTTCTTGCTTTTCAGGAAAACTCTTTATCTCTTCTTTAATTCTGAATGATAACTTCACCATGTAGTGTATTCTTCCTTGGAAATTTTTTCTTTCAGCACTTCAAATATATCATGCTAGTCTTTCTAGGCTGCAGAGTTTCTTTTTTTT
>NW_027686296.1:0-366 GCF_054177405.1 Leptonychotes weddellii | reverse complement strand
TTTGTTTTGTTTTTAGTTCAAGTGGAAATTCATTATTTTTTTTTGTGCTTTAATTTTTGACTAGAAGAACTGTACCCTTCATTATAGTAATCCTGAATCCCCTTAAGATATCCAAAAAGACAAATCCGTGAAATCTAATAAAAATAAAATATTCATCATACTATTACATATATTCACATAAGTATTAAATGGTTTTTAAGACTATACAAAAAAAGTAATCATTTACTTAGCAATATGCTTATGACTTAGAAAATTATAGCATGACAAGTGTGACAATAAATGTTATATATAATTTGAAATTCTGTGCTTTAAATCTGTTTAAAAAAAAGAGAGAGAGGGAGACAATAAGCTGCAAATTAAGTCTTT
>NW_027686295.1:0-366 GCF_054177405.1 Leptonychotes weddellii | reverse complement strand
TTATATGGATAATACATTTTATTTATCCATTCATCAGTTGATGGACATTTGGGTTGTTTCTGCTCTGGTTATTATGAATAATGCTGCTGTTAACATTCATGTGCAAGTCTTTTTGTGGACATGTTTTCATTTCTTTTGGGGAATTGTTGGGTCATATGGTAACTCTATGTTTCACATGTTGAGGGCCTGCCAGACTGTTTTCCAAAGTAGCTGCACCATTTTACATTTTCACCAGCAGTGTATGAAGGCTCCAGTTTCTCCACATCCTCTTCAGTGCTTGTTATTATCTTTGTGATTATAGCCATCCTAGTAGGTGTGAAGTGGTATCTTATTGTGTTTTTGATTTACATTTCCCTGATGGCTAAT
>NW_027686294.1:0-366 GCF_054177405.1 Leptonychotes weddellii | reverse complement strand
ATCTGTATGTCTTCTTTGGTGCAATGTCTGTTAGTCTTTGACTCATTTTTCAATCAGGTTATTTTATTATTGAGTTTCAGAGTCTTGTATATTCTAGATAAATCTTTTATCTGTATTTTATGTGGTTTTTTTGCAAATATTTTCTCAGTCTGTGGCTTGCCTCATTTTTTGACTTTGTCTTTCACAGAGCAGAAGTTTTTAATTTCTTTCATAGATCATGACTTTGGTGTTGTTTCTAAGAAGTCATCACCATCCCCAAACTCATGTAGGTTTTCTTCTATGTTTTCTTGTAGGAGTTTTATATTTTTGCATTTTACATTTAAGTCTATGATCACCAATTTCAAGTTAATTTTTTTTTTTTTTTTT
>NW_027686293.1:0-366 GCF_054177405.1 Leptonychotes weddellii | reverse complement strand
CAGACAATAAAACTGGCTGTGGTCCGCTACGTCCCTGATTCTTTGAATGCATGAATTTTAAAATTATGTATTATAACAGTCTTTGAATTATTATAATAAATATATATATATTTCTTTGTTTATAATAAATTATATCAATTAAGATTTAAAAAATAGGAAATTTATGTTAATTTGTTGTCTTGGTTGGAAGCTTAGTCTCACATTTACTGCGAAGAATCTTTACTCCAAGAATGTGAGTGAATGAGAAAATGTTGCACAACTTCTGTGAGGTCATGACTGATAACGCTAAATGCAGACCTCATGTCTATGCACTGAAGCAAATTCATGGAAGAATTTACTTGGAAACATTCTTAGATTTTTTTTTTT
>NW_027686292.1:0-366 GCF_054177405.1 Leptonychotes weddellii | reverse complement strand
CTGAATGACAATAGACGGTGTGAAAGAGCCAGGAGAAGCTGAGGCAGAGCACTGCACCCAAAAAGAACATCCCAAAAACCACCTTCTCCTGTAGAGGGGCCATGAAGTACATATTTGGTCTGAGCATGGTCAAGATTCCCAAAAAGAGAAACAGCACAAAACCTATAGGAGGGAAAAGAAAACAAAAAGCCTAAGGAAAAGGACAGTACATGCACTTTGATAGTTGATGGTGTTAAATCAGCACTAAAAAACGGGGTTCAGCTGTGGGAACTGCAGTCTAAAATTTCAGGAGAAAATGGCACCAGTCATAGAAACTCAGACTAAAAGAGCACTTTTTGAAATGCTGGCATTTTGTTTGGACAGTGG
>NW_027686291.1:0-366 GCF_054177405.1 Leptonychotes weddellii | reverse complement strand
ATTTTTCTTTTTCAAGGTTGCTTTGGATATTCGAGTGTCATTTTTGGTTCCAGACAAATTTTAGGATTGGTTGTTCTAGCTCTGTGAAAAATGCTGTTGATATTTTGATAGGGATAACATTAAATGTGTAGATTGCTTTGGACATTTTAATAATATTAGTTCTTTCAATCCATGAGCATGGAATGTCTTTCCATTTCTTTGTGTCAGCTTCAATTTCTTCAATCAGTGGTTTATAGTTTTCAGAGTACAAGTCTTTCATCTTTTTGGTTATGTTTATTCTTAGTTATTTTATTATTTTTGGTGCAACAATAAATGGGTTTGTTTCCTTAATTTCTCTTTCTGTTGCTTCATAATTAGTATATAGAT
>NW_027686290.1:0-366 GCF_054177405.1 Leptonychotes weddellii | reverse complement strand
CTGAATGACAATAGACGGTGTGAAAGAGCCAGGAGAAGCTGAGGCAGAGCACTGCACCCAAAAAGAACATCCCAAAAACCACCTTCTCCTGTAGAGGGGCCATGAAGTACATATTTGGTCTGAGCATGGTCAAGATTCCCAAAAAGAGAAACAGCACAAAACCTATAGGAGGGAAAAGAAAACAAAAAGCCTAAGGAAACGGACAGTACATGCACTTTGATAGTTGATGGTGTTAAATCAGCACTAAAAAACGGGGTTCAGCTGTGGGAACTGCAGTCTAAAATTTCAGGAGAAAATGGCACCAGTCATAGAAACTCAGACTAAAAGAGCACTTTTTGAAATGCTGGCATTTTGTTTGGACAGTGG
>NW_027686289.1:0-366 GCF_054177405.1 Leptonychotes weddellii | reverse complement strand
TCTAGTAATTGCATAATAGAAAAACAACAGAACTGATAAATAAATCTAAAGATGGTTGGAAAGGGAGGGGAAAATAAATAATAAAATAATCAAATATAAAATCTGAAAATTTTAATATAAAAGAACCTCCCCCCAAAAAAGAAATTAGAAATTAGAAAAGGGATATGTCTGAATATTTTTCAATCCCAATGATATAAATTGTTCTCTTGGAAAATTAAAATTGCCAAAACAGACTCATGAAGTATTACAAACGTGAATAAGCCCAATGAAGTGTTATTAAAGAATTATCTCCAAAAATAGTTCTAGGGCCAGTGAATATTAGTGGAAAGTACAATGAAACTGTCAAGGATTAAGTATTTTCTATGC
>NW_027686288.1:0-366 GCF_054177405.1 Leptonychotes weddellii | reverse complement strand
GGAGGGCGGAGGGGCCGTGGAGGGGCGACCCGCACCCACTAGGTCTCTGGGTGGGAGAAGGGCTCATAAGAATTCTCAGAGGAGGTAACTCTTGAGCGGAAGTTTTGCAGAAGGAAAAGGAGTTGGCCCGAACGAGGAGGAAGTGGGTGTGGGGCTGGGTAGGCTGCGGGTGTGCCCCGATGGGAATCCCACCACGGGGAGACACTGCACAAAGCCCAGTTTTCAACAAAAGGCATGACTGTCCACCCAGTGGCTCAAGCTAAAACCCTGCAGTCACCCTTGATCCCTTTCTTTCCCTCACTGCCCACATCTGCTCAGACTTTTACTCCAAAATATGTCCCAAATCCATCTAGTTCCTTCTTCATG
>NW_027686287.1:0-366 GCF_054177405.1 Leptonychotes weddellii | reverse complement strand
TACTGTCATTCCTGGTCACAAGGACTTGACTTTGACTTTATCCTTAGTGCTCCATACAGTGCTTTGGCATGTTGTCGGGCACTTGCCATATTGAGTGAGATGTGAGGGGAGGATGCAGTTTTTGAAGTCTCCTGGGTTAGTGGCTTCAAGGGTGGGAGGCATACCTTCCTTGGGCTCTGGGATTGCCTGGGTCCACTGCCACCCACTTCATGCTCAACCCTACTCTCAGGCTACCTGCTATGTTTTATTCTTTTTCTATTGCTGCATAGCTAGTAACCACAAACTTAGAGCCTTAAGACCATATCCATTTATTATCCCATAGTTCTGTAGGTCAGAAGACCAGGCAGGCTTGTCTGGGTTCTCTGC